>NW_017257979.1:1562965-1604695 GCF_001594055.1 Mycetomoellerius zeteki
CAGCCAATCTTTTTTTCAGTGCACACAATAGAATAAAACATCTTTACATATAATAATTTAGTTTTTTATTATCAATAGTGCAATCAGTTAGAATCGTAGCAAAAGTAATGCACAAAAAGTTAGTTTTATTGAAGTATCTAGAAATTTAGCAAGATATAGATTTGAAAATAATTTTGTTGAATCATCAAAATAATCACGTAAAATTCTCAAGTATGCTGAGCAATGCTATAAAAAGAGTTTTGCTATATAATTATTAATTTATTAAAGTTTTACTATATAATTATTTTAATAATCTAACAAAACTATTTTCAGATTTATATTTAGCTAAATTTTTAGATACTTCAATAAAATTATCCTTTTCGTGGCAACTTCTAAGTAAGACTTATTATTAATCTTTTTTTATACGCGCGGCTGAATTCTTAACTTTTATATGACAATACATTCCAAAAGAAGTCTGATATCGTATATTTTTCAGTCAGTAAATTCCATGGTATTTATGGAATGACTAAATAATTTAACTATGTATACATAATTATCAGCTAACATACTAGAATGTAGAATTTTGATGTTTTGTAGAGAATGCGCATAGTGTCAAAATAAAAAGATTATCCGTGACCTATAGCCAAATCTCCATGTCTATATCCTCTACAGTTGTTACGAACATTTCGTTCTCACGATATTGATCTAATTCTTTTGCCTAAGGATCGACCCTATAGAAAACTTAAACTCATGGTTCAGAAAATGAACCCATTCAATATTCACGAACCGATCCAATGGTTTTTCAACACCGAAGATACCCCTATCCAGCGTGGCCCTTTTCATCCGATTTTCGAACATGAAAAGAGTCTCACACGACGGAAGAATTTTTCCCTTCCGCGAAATTGTACGGATTGGTGTGAATTCGATTTATCTTATTCAAGAGAGTTGTTTTATAAACAGAAATCTGACATGCTGTAGAAAAACCTACAGCGATACTTAAACGTTAATATGCTCGTAAATGAACGTTATCGATAAGTCATGATATAAAGAAAGGAGTATGTGCATGCACGAAAGAATCGGAAGAAATGATACATACGATCCTAAAAACAATACAAGTTCGCATTCTATAAAAAAAAAAAAGATATTTCACCGGAACATCGAATAATGGAAGTAGTTAAAAAACTCAGTAACAAGCCAGGCACTTAACGAGGTCTATTTTCGTGGTAGAGAATACGCTGAAATTGCATTGCATTCGATCTCGTTCGGATTTAATGTAGAGCACTGTTTGGTAAATCTCAGCATGCATTCTACCGGATTAGACCGCATCGATAATGCGCGAAACGGAAATGCGTGTCGCACGAAAGGAGGCAACCGCGAAATCCTACAAACCTTCCATTGCGGTCCTTTTCCCATGACCTGGATATATCATGGAGTAAAATGTGTGTAGTATACATCTACCTATATAATCTTTCTTTTTTTATGTATAATACAATAAGTTCCGTAACGTAATGTAAGGAAAGTAATTTTTAAGTTTGCCATGTGAAGAAAACGTTCAACGTAATTTATAGCAATATTTTCTGTGATAATCCGATTACTTCGAAACATAGGGAAACGCAAAATCATCACGTTTGCCCGCGTCTCGGTAATCCAAGGATGAAGAAACCCAGTATGACAAATGCACGACGCCATGCAAGAGTTAAGTACAACATGTCAACGTTATCGCGACAAAATCTCTACAAAAAACGATCGCGTTATAGTTACTTCCCGATTTGCAAATATAATGAGCGGCTAACGATCGCCGGGCGTTGCATCGCCAAACGGCGTATTCTGACAAAGATGGATAATAAACGAATTAATTGGCGATTCGCCGGTACAGCGAATAAAGGATATCCTTTCGATTCGCTGTTAAGACAGATAGCCGAGACGGCGGACTTTTAAAAGTGGCAAAGGGAGTGAGGATCGAAGAGGAGATGGAGGAAGAGAAGAAGAGGAGAGGGCAAGAGGGGCGGCAGAAAGAGAGGAAGATGCAGGGAGACAGAGAGGAGAGGAGAAAGAGACGTCGTGAGCGTCGGAGCGGCTGTCCTTGGATACTCGCAGATCGGCGGCCACCGGCAGTCAATGACCTAACAACGCTCTTGTAGCTTCGTTCGCCGCTTCGTTCGCTTCCTTCGCTTCGTTTCGCCTCGCCTCACCTCGCCACGCCATGCCTCGCCTCGCTTGGCCTCTCTCGCCGGTACCCTGCCAGGTTCCTTCCAGCAGCAGCCGCAACAGCGGCTAAAAAATTAGCCGCAATCTCGGCTAATCTGGACTTAATTTGCTGTATTATACGACCCTTCGAATTTTCTTAGACTCTAGCAAAGTTTTTTTTGCAACATCCGGCTTGAAATCGTAAACAAAAGATACGTCGTATATCAAAAGCACCAACGAAAAAATGCTGTCATACAATTCAAATGACTTTTACGACAAGCTATGAAAAACTGAGTTCTTTTTGGAACAGATCTTCAGTCATTCGTATGCTTTAATGGCCTTTTATTAAACGGCTTTTTATCAACAACTATTTTTAATAGTAACTGTGATTTTAAAGAAACAAAATGTGTCATAGAACGCAAATACTCTGCATAATTCAATTTCGCAATTATATTAATGCTAACATTTTATAATAATAATGATTAATAGTGTAAACAAATCAACATTATAAATATGAAAAATATAATAAAATATTTTATCATTTTTTTTTATAAAATATAATATTTTTTATATAATATTCAAATATTATATTCGAGTATTATTATATTTAGCTAAAGTTGAGATGTTTATTTTCGTCGAAATTCGTATTTTAGTTTGTCACATTATGATGATAATTGCAGAACAAAGTCGTAAAAAAGAATCAGGTAGTGTGGCTTAGTATAAGAGAATTAGCTACCTAAGCTTTATATTTCTAGCTTTATATTTCTAGCTTTTAAAGTCTAAATATGTCAAGGAAAAAAGAAGTAATCGTATTGCAGAAAATAAATCACAGTTATACTCGTGATGAAAAAATAAAGACTTAAAATAAACACTTTAACTATATTGCACATTTTTTATGATGAATAAAATATAATTTTACAAGAAAAGTATAGGTCACGCAATTACGCAATTTTTGTCAAGCATCGTCATTAGACCACAAAGAATGCTCATTTTCTCCAAAGGTTTAATTGTGAAAAAATTGTTTTCAAGAATGCGAATTTTTTCCCGTTAGAAATTAATCTAAGAATGTTAGCTCTTCACATCTAACAAATGACAATTTAAAAGAAAACATTTAAAAGAAGAAAACAGACAATGCTTAAAAATTTCGGTATTAATTAACGAAATAATTATCTTTGTGAAGATTGAATACAATTTTTAAATAATATTATATCATGCAATTATTCTTAATATAAATAAATATATATATACGTATACATGTGTATTTTTATATACACACATATAATTACATCATAAAAATGTTTCTTAATCAGAACTACTACTTAAAATGCGCAATTTAATATTATTTAATAATTTAATTGAATAATCTTTATAAAACAAGATGTTTTATATATTATATATACAATATAAAATACTACAATACAATATATCGCTGAAAGATCAGTATTACATGTCTTATTGAATACATTATGCCACTGTTAGATATAAAGTTCCCGGTTGGCTGAATGGTCTATTGTAATGTAAGAAACGTTATAAAACAGCCGTCGAGCAGTGCGTCGTCCGGCAAAAAGCGCGGGAGCGCGCAATAGCAGTAATTTCATTCCCGTTTCTTGGGCCAAGTTCATCGTTGCCTAGAACGTAATTCTAGTTCTGCCATCGGTTGTTGCTCTGCTCGCGTAACTCGGCAAGGTAGGATAAAGCTAGCGTATAGTCACGAGCCGGCTCTCTACCATTTTTCGTCCGCACGCATTTTCTCACGTGGTTCACACTGGGGAAGAAATCTTCCCTTGGTAACTTTAATTTCAGCTTTCATCGCACGAGTACATGGTATCTTAGACCAAAAGACGCGACGACAGTAATTAAAAACGACAATAGCGAGACAAACGACAATCGTGTCTGTCTGCGTTGTTTAAACGCGCACATTTACCGTAATAAAGCGTGACCCGACTCTCGTCGACGGGCGAGTTCGCGGGACAATTTTGCAAGATTGTGCGAAAAAGATAAGAAACCAGGAAGACAATTTCTTACCAAGAAATCGCGGTAACGTTGGTTGCATTCACGACTGATTGTGAGTAACGCAGATCAGAAACGGGAGTAAGGCTAGAATTAACATTGAAATCTTACCGACATAAATCGCAATTAACGTCAGAACTAATATCGATGGAAATAATAATCCTATTTATCAGTTGGCGAATGATTTATTCGCCAATTAATGGCGAACAAATTTGCTATGCATATATATAACCGACCCTTCATTTCTCGCGGGGTGCGTGTTCGTTCGTCGCTCACCGGTGGTTTCTTCAACGGCAAAAGCACGTTGAAGCGAAGGTCAAGTCTAGAGACCGAGGTGATCGGAAAATATCGAGGAACTGCTTTCTCGCGATTCTACGCGGAGAACGTCGACGTGTACTGTGGCCTTGACCGTTGTATGTGCGCGAGATGCACACGTGCGTGTACGAACTCGCGATTAGATATCCCGTGATGGTCCAATATTATCAGAATTTATACATCTATAAAGTGGCATCTACAAGATTTTAAGACGTAAAACTTAAACTTTAAACCTTAAGCCGTAAGAAATTATCCAATCACAGACGATTATTCTCCTGACATTCGGCCATGATTGGTCAATTTCTTCTGGCTTGAGGCTTAAAGCTTAAATTTTATAAGTCTTAAAATTTCATTGTAGACCTCGCTTAAATAATGTCGATTCTAGGGGTGGATGGAATTATACGATATATTTACACGGAAAGAACAATTGTGCTGAAGTATCTAAAAACTTAATTACATACTGAAAAAAAATTTCCTAAATCTTGATACATATTTTTGACAGTTAAACAAAATTATTATCTAGCTAAATTTTTAAACATTTCAACAGAATCATTTTTGCCATATATATTTTATTATAATATCTTACCGAGGAAAGAAATGCCAGATGGAATAAGAACGATAATTCTAGAAAAAATGTTTGCATTGATCTTGAAAGTAATGCGTACGACGGGAAATTCTCACGGTAGTGTCTCGGGTATCAAGTCAATTAATTAGACTGACTGCCGAGATAAATATCACCTGTTTGTTTTGTCGTTGACGTAGACGACTAAAATCCTGTCGTACCAGCCTATATTATGTGGTTTTAATACACCGAGCGATAATTTCTCACTTAAGCTCAAAGCCGGTATTTTATTATTGAACCTTGTATAAAGAGATATAAAATGAACTAATGTCTAGTAGCTGCGAGCAATCTAAGGCTTTTCCGCCGTAAAACGTTTCATTCCCTGATGATAACGTGCGAGATGTGAAACTGATACGTATCCAGCATCGCCTTCGATATCAATATCGAGTTTGTAATAAATTCCTTTATTTGTAATGGATTACTTTTTAAGTAGGTAAAAAAATATTTATTACATTATTTATTTATAATTTATAATTCTTATCTATATAATTTCTTCAAACTTCTTCTAAATTTCAAATATAATTTTTATTAAGAAACAGTAATTAAAATTTAAAAACAGATAAACTTTTTCCATTTGTATTCTAGTTACTTTATTTGTAATAGCATGAATTATTTATTTATTATTATTATTACTATTATTTACTGTCATTGGAGAATTATATGAATGAGCGCAAAAGCGAAGTTAAGATTGATTTCGCGAAAAAAATATCTTTCAGTCAAAAATTCAAGACAAATTTTTAAAAATTAATAATTATCAAGAAGCATTTTATCGCGAGGTGACCTTTCACCCTGCAGGAAAATTCGCATTGGAACCTTGAAGAACACGTCGCTCGTTGCACCGTGTGGCACGACAAACGGAATCCACACAATGCATTGCGGGTGTGGCATGCGGAGCAAACGTCTTACTGACTCACATGGCCGAGACTCGATCGGCCGGCCGTTCGATCTGATCGAGCGGTATCAGCATTCGGATGGCCGTATGTAACGCATACACGCACATGCAGCATATATCTACCGCGGAAACCACATACACGACCTGTAGCACACACACGCATCATGCATGCACGCATCACATACACACCGTTTTCGCGCGCGTGACATGTACACATGCTCCGCACTAACCCAGATTGTTTTCTTATGCGGTAATCACGCTAATATCACGAAGCCTTGATCTTGAGAGAGAGAGAGAGAGAGAGAGAGAAATCGTTATTTACTAACGCTCTAAAATTGGATTCTCTCTCGAGCGCTAAAAAGCAATACATAATTGAGCAACAGAATAAGAATAATTGAAAGCAAATACATACAATAAAATTAAAAAAATAAAGATAAAGAAAACAAAATAGAAAAATAGAAAAAATGAAAATTGAAAAATAGAATTTCTAATAATATGCACAAAGTTGAACTATAACAAAGAGAGGAAGGGAGAAAGAGTAAAAAGGAGAGAAAAAAAGATATCACAAAGGATCAAGAAGCGAAATGTAGCTGCATTGAACCGCGCACCGCTCGGACTTTTCATTTTTTTCATTTGTTTTTCACGCCGAGGTTACTGCGCATGAAGACTTTCATTAGCCGGATAATGATTCAATTCTATAATCCTCCCTGCATGACCCCTGCAGGACTCAATCCTGGATTGTAACGTGTAACGGGGGTTAAGAGCGGGTCGATTATTAACTAACCGTTAAATATATATTCCCTCATATGTTACTGGACCGAAAGAAAAGATCGAGTATTATCTACTGAAAAAGTCCGCTTATTATATACATTAAAGGAAGCCGCGAATAACTTTATAAATATCGTAAATCACAGCAAGCTGTTTCTTACTATCGCTCTATGATGCAATATTGCATAAATAACCACTCGATGTTTTGATTTACCGCTTCAATCTTGAATTCATAGCAGCTGTTAGATGAATCACATTGCGATTTTTGCATTCGCGGTTGTCATACTATCAGCGCGTTGAGTCATTGTATTTTATAAAATTCAAATCTCGGCTGAAAAAATCTCTTTAGCAAATATACTATGTCCTAGCGCGAATCTTTTTTGTTTCGTTCGAGTGAGCGAGGATAAAAGAAATACGTGTAATTTAGTTACAAGTCCTCATCTTAAAATTCTATAACTTTTTCCTGATTTCCAAACAAAATTTCACTAACTTTTAATAATATTTTAAAATGTCTTTTGAATATTTTGAAATTTTTAATTGTTAGCAATGTAAATTGTTATTAATGTTGCTGACTTGCATATTTAATTATTAAGTTTAATTATTAAGTAGTATTTCAAAATTGTGTGATGTATATATATTAAATTTCTTTAAAGTCAAGAATTTTAATTTTCCAGAATTTTGTAAAATTCCCGGACAATTCCCTGATTCCCAGTTTTGTGGCAAGCCTGATTTATTATACAATTTTTCGCGTCCAGACAATAGTTAGTAGTTTTGTCTTTCTCGTGATCGTGAAACGCGATTTCGAGGAGCACCGAATTCGCTGCTTCGCACGAGTGGCTTCTTTGACAAGAAGTAGCCTCCGACTTTGCCTCGCATATCCATTCCGTGTCGCGACAATTCCGCGTCGCAACGGCCATCGCGGTATCCGGAATGGTAACGCGTGTAATTCTGGAACCGATTACCTCTCGCATACGCGTTAAAGGCCACGGCGACAGGACTCGGAGAAAAGACAAGGAGGAGGAGGAGAAGGAAGGTGGAACTGGTCTCTCGAGCCGCGGCCAAGACACTTGTTTACTCGAACGATCGTGGCCTCCTTTTCGGTCGTATACCTTCGCTAATTCGCTTCACTTCCTCTGCCCCCTCTCTTTCTTCTCCTTCAGTCCTATTCCTCGCTTCTCGTCTTCCTCCTCCTCCTCCTCCTCCTCTTCTCGCCCGTTCCGTCTCCAGCTCCGTGTATAACTCCTTCGTGACGCCATTTTCCACTTAGTCCGTGATTATTCCTGCCTATTCCGCGACGACTTATTACTTCTACAATGTTACGTCGATAATGCTACTCGGATATTGTTACAACAATGCTACGATAATACCATCCCCGGATAATTTCGCTATATTATTGTGCTATCGATAAAATAGTCGACGTATCCTAGAAACGTTATCTGCGTTAGGAATGTAAGGATAATATATTCTTTATGGCTTTTGCCTGTCGATTCTTTTTCCCATAAATCACGTCAATAAACTGCCAAATATCGTTCCCCTCGATCGTATAATGACGAAGATAAGAACATGAAGCGATGTCTAAATCGCAAATTATTATTTCAAATGTTGCCATCAAAATGTTTTTATATTCGATTTGTATTCATAGGTTTTCAATTTTATTCCATGGTCATTATATTTATATAATGATGTATCGCAGACGTATAATTAAATTAACTTACTTGTGTTTCCAATCGTTAATTAATATTAATATAACATCGACATAAAATTATATTATATTTATAATGCTGTATCGCAGACGTATAATTGAGTTACTTGTGTTTCCAATCAGTAATTTACACTTCGACATAAAGTTATAATACCGTTTTGTCGATAGGTTAATGATCTCTCAAAGAATATGCATAATTAGCGTCATTACTGCCATTTTGAATAAATATTAAAGATAAAATGCAGTCATAATAGTGACTTTGATACGAAGTAATTATCGCTATTATTACCGCTTTTTCGATTAGATATATGATTGAAACATAGGGTGTTTTTATTTTAGTGACATAAATCGACACAAGTGTCGTTCTGTCCTTGTTCCTCATACCAGAAAGACAGAACGACGTTTGTATCGACATAATAGAAAGCATCCATATAAATTGATCTTATATTTGAGAGTTCAGAAAAAGAACGGTTTTGCTGAAGTATCTAAAAATTTAGCTAGATGTTGATCTGAAAATAATTTTGTTAGATCATCGAAATAATTATGCAGAATTAGAACCTCAAGCTGGTTGCTAGAATGCCAAAACTTTTTGCAGCATCATCAATCATCATGCTTGAGCGTCCTACATAATTATTTTGATATTTCAAGAAAATTATTTTCAAATCTGTATCTAGCTAGATACATATTTAGGTACTTCAGGAAAATCTTTCCGTGTATAACAGAGTATAATCATATAATAAACTTTTGATTAGCCTGTCATTTTTGTCAACTTCAGTATGTTAGAATGAGACAACTATATAAAAAAAGACAGTATAAGTATATACCCTTCTTTCTCACTCTTGTTTTGACAAAACTGCTCGTGGCTAGATTCTGTTATAAAGTGTCTAGTGTGAACGATTAGCAAACGATTATATAAATGTACAGCCTAAATTTATATCATCACAGAGTATAACGACGCGTGATTACGGAGTAAGAACGCAATTTCCACGGAAAACTGCTTATCGTCGTTCTGTATCTTCGGCCGAGCGGTAATATTCGTCTAAGGACACGGGAGGGAAAAAGGATCGGCGAGTGACTCGCCACGAAATTGCATGGTATTTCGCGCAACGGACGACCGCGAGTTCTTTTGTCGCTCGCCGCCGACTCGTTTTAATGGAACCGAGAATGATCGGGATCTTCGAGGCGGCGGAACGGCATCGTGAGAATCCTGCCAACGGAGAGCGTCTCGCACCGACATTCCTCCCGCTGCTAACAGGATAGAGGGTAAACGTGTCCCTGAAGGCAATCAGCATATTTGCTCGCGACTTTGTATAGTACGCCATACGCAAGCATGGTAATTTTATTCGCATTATGATAATAGAAGGGACGGAGTGAAGGGACATACGATACATCTTCGCGAAAATAAACTTATCTCTGGCATGCTTCTGTGTATAAATAGCGCACGAAAGTTTATTTTTAAAATTCTCTTGAATTATACTATACTCTCAGAGATTCATACTCCATTTGAAAGACCATGAAAGAAATAAAATTAAATAAAAATTACGTATTTTAAAAATATTATATTTTAATTTATTTTTTATCTTTTATCGCTATTTAAATAAACATTAATCTAATGAACTGTAAATTCACACATTAATTTAAAAAAAAATAAACAGTTTTCTAATCATTTTCTTAATGTTTTCGAGACAATTGTTCATTGTAACATCTAAATGAGCTATAATGTGAGATTTGAATGTGTATTTTGCATGATTAGTACTGTTATTCTATGTATCTTTCATGTTCTTGATGTACATGCATTTTCATGTCGAATAAATATCTCTCGTTATTATACTATTAATATTATTTGAATAATTTTTAATGCGAGATACTTTAGGAATATTATTTCAATATCCCAAGTATTTTCATAGTACATTCGGCATATAACTAATTAACTTTGAAGTAAACTATACAAAAAATTCTCCTACTTCACGACAAAGTATTTTTATCGATCTCACGTGTCTCACATTCTTTTATTGCATCAATAAATATTAATGGATAGTAAAAAAAATTAGAATAAAATCGTAAATCGTATTCCGTCGATAAAGATAAACCTCGGTATATGAATATCTTACAGAGATTCACACTCTTCATTTAAAAAGATCATGAAAGAGAGAAATGAAATAAAAGATTTATATTCTAAAAATATCACTATATCTTTTCTCTATTACTATTTATATAAATATTAATTTAGCTCGAAAATTTAATCAATTATAATAAATTAATAATTACGTGATATTATAATTTATAGATAAATTTTTTATTATAATTTGACTCCATCACTTTAAAATTATAATGAATTTAGGACTCACCGATACGATGCGTAGTAGCGGAGTTATAGTACACAAGTTGATCTGAAAAATACAAATATATTCACAAATTATAAGCGTAACTAAAATAGTTAAATGTAACAAAATAATTATTGTGTTACTGAATGTGCTGAATTTTTTTAAATATCTAATAAAAAAGATTTTTTAAACATAAATTTTTATAAAATATATCTAATAATTAAATGCATGTATAAATAAAATTAAATATAATATTTTAGATTTATACACAAAAACATTTATGAAAAATATAAATATATATAATTACGTTAAACATTCCATATACTTTACATCGCATGTCCAAAATAACCGTGACGAAAATTTTGTTAGAATTTTGAAAAAAATTCCAAGAGAATTATTTTTCTGATTAATTTTACATCTTTTCAGAAAATTTTTCAGATTTTTTTAATACAAATTGGAATACTTTTTAGAAATACCAGAAAGTCTACACATCTTTTCTAGAATTCTTCATGTATATGAATTTTGAAACATTCTACGAATTCTCATGCTATAATTTCTGATGAAACCTTATAAATCTAAAAAAGTTAAAAGTATTTTTTAAAGTATTCATGAAAAAAAATAAACTTTCTCAGTATTTTTGAAAAGTGTCTGAATTTATATAAAAATTCTGTGAAAAATTTTTATTAGAGGATATATGGATTAATAGTTGCTTTCCATTTTCATAATAATACTATCTAAAGTTGTGTGACTATTTTATACTCAGATAATGTCATTATATACTTACTTTGTGACAAAGTAATAACAATTCAACCTCACTTTTAATGTGAGTTAACAAGACTCGGTAAAGCACGATCTTGAACTTGTGTAGATTGTAGATAAAACCTCTAGTTGAATCTCATTTGTCAGAATAAAAAAATACGTACACATTCAAGTGAGTTATGACATCGCAAAATGGAGAATTATCTGATTGTGAGTTTTAATGTAAATGGGAAGCAATTAATTGATATGAATTGAGCTGTCATAGTAAGATTAATTTTGCAAGTAAGACATAATAAATAAGCAATTATTCACCTTACGGTCGCTCCGCTGTCGCCCGATGTCTCCTAGGCCTCCTCCTCCTCTCAGCTCTTCGTTGTTCTCACACAACACTATGCTCGCGAAAATGAGGTTAGAGGTGTGCATGTTAATCGTTAGAAAACGACAATCGTGCGACTCTTTGATACAGCACTCCCGATTCTCAACCGATGCCAGACTGCAGACCACTGTAGCACGTTTACAGCATATAGAGGGAATACATTTATAGCATGTATACGTGTACACGCATACACACGCATCAAAATGGCAAAATCGCACATGACTACGTGTTTTGATGCGTACTGCCCCCCCCCCTCCCCCCATCGTACTCCATCCATTTGCTGTAAATGTACTGTTATCGTTGCGTCTGCAACCTGGCAATCCTGGCACTACTGGGTGCTTTCCATTTAGTGACACAAGTCAACACAAACATCACTCAAACATTTTTCTTGACATTCCAGTGAATAACAAAGACACTGAAAGATACCCAGAACGACATTCCGATTTGTATCATCAAATGGAAAGCATTCACCGATCACTGCTGCCGACGTTGATTGCGTACACGTGATCATATCATACACATTTCGTTACGTTACGGAGGAAGAATACGACACGAGAAACGTACATAATTACGAACGAAACCACAATTTAGTCATACATCAGCTCTCACAAGTCACAACATCTCACGCACCCGCGTAATGGCGGAATCTCGAACGGCGCGACGAAAGAGGGGGGGGGGGGTGAAGGTTCCGAAAATTAACGGCTGAATCCGCGGCTAACTTCATGCGTCGCTCGCTGCAGCGTCATCCGCATACATTTTGCCGCATTTTTATGGATGCGTTCGGGGAGACGCTATTAATGCTATTTGCGTCACTCTATCCTTGTTTTAGATCTAATGAGCGATAAAGATAGAATAACACAAATAAGTCGGTCGATAATAGATATATCACGGTTAATACTAGAAGTTTGTCGCGTCGCATGCTCCAACATGCTCCAATATGCTCCTATTATAGTTCTTACTCACTTCAATGCGCTTGATAGAGTGAGTAGGAGCTATGATAGGAGCATATTGGATCTTGCGACGCGAACAAATCTTAGTTAATAGCATCTCCCCGAACGCAGTCTTATATATATATATATGTGTACATTTATACATTTATCTACCCCTCATACGTAATAAATAAAATTCCTCATGTTATTGCCTATAGATAAATAATGAATTCGCACATTTGCGTCTGATAGAATAATTACCGTTTCATATTTAAATTATAACACGAATGTGAAATGAAATATACCTACGACTGAAAATTAGGTACTCGCGGAACGCGATGTATATTAATGTTACGAATTCCATAAATCTCGCGTTCTGACGAATCGAGAGTCCAACAATATAAAGCTACGTACGCATCAAGTAAATAAAGAAACACGGAGAAGTCAATCGCGATTATACTTATCTAAATTAATTAAAAATGCATCGAGACATCACCTGCTCGCGATCGTCCGTTCCGTATCTGCAGCATTCAGTAAATGATCAAAAGATATGTCTTACTTGAATCGTTCGCGACTGAATTATTGTTTTATATATGTATATACAAATCATCTATTACTCCGGAAACGATGGGTAAGATACATCAGCGAGAAAATATAAGGAACCTCGCGAAATTCTCAGATTCGATTACTATATCGAAGAAATAATTACTATCTAGATAGATGTCGCAAGACAATGATTTATATACTTCTCCTTTCCATTTTAACGAATAATAAATCATGCGATAAACCGGATAAACCATTATCATCTCGTTACGCAAGCCTCGTTACTGGAGTCGACTGCTCGCTGCGGATTGACGTTTCGTTAATTGTAATCGTAAGATATAACGCGTTCAGAATTTTCCAACGCTCATCGCGATCGTGCTAAAAAGAGTGATAACAATATGCGTTCCATCGGCTCGAGTCTCGTCGCGTGAATGATAACAGAGGTGACCGCGTATGACGTCACAATTACACACCGCGCGTCACGAGCGATTGTGATCATACAAAAATATATGGTGGAATTCAGAATCGTCGTGCAATACATTTCGAATACTTATATTCTACAAAATTATTATACACATCTAATTGATAAACGGTCGGTGTATCATTGGTGAATCCAAAAATTTGTCAAGGGGTAGGAGGGTTTCCATAAATAATAGAATAAGAAATATTTATAGATATATAAGTATATCGTACATTTTAACTAATCTATTTAATGAAGCAATCGCTTTAATGATTATTAATTATATTTGTTCTCATATCATTTTATTTTATTTTGATCTTTCATTAGTCTATAGTACATCATATTTATTGACATCTTCATATCGCCTAAAACAAACTAAATGAGATTCAACAAATAATTATAAAGAATTTATTATATCTTATTTATCTGTCATATTAACATAATATTCTAGTTTATATGCATATATCAATATAATATTCTACGTTTTATATATCATATTAAAAATAATCCCGATGGAGAGCCAATTAAATGTTAACTGTCGCACATTAACACGCGCGTCTTTTAATCCTTTCGTTTTAACGAACATTAAAACGGACACCGGCGTGTCCGGCGCGAATAATACGAGCGGGCAGATCGACGATTCGACGCTCGTAGCTCGCTCGAATACGCACGCATGCATACGCACGCATGCATACGCACGCACATCGAGCCGGTGCAGCAGAGCGATACGACGCGACGTGCCGGGACGGGTCGGGACGGGAGGGGGCGGGACGGAACGCGACGGTGAATGCGAGACGCGATTGTGTGGGCAAGCGGAACGTGTCCTTGACTGCGGGAGTCCGCTATGTCCTACACACCCACCTACCGCGCCGAGGAGAAACGCACCGCTCGCGCCCGCGGGATCCGCGTACCGCGGGAGTGAGCGGGAGTCGAGAAAAGGGCCGCGTATGGAAGGACAAGTACCGAGTGCCGGGGTGCGAGGGGCGCCCCATCCAGCGATCACCAGCGATCCTTAACGAGGCGAGCAGAGGCGAGAGCACCGAGAGCAACTGCGCGCGCTTGCTCACTCAGCGGTGTGACCTTCTGATCCCGTTTCTTCCCCTCGAGAGTTCTCTTACTCGGTCCCCTCCCCTCCCCCCGACATTCTTGCCGTGTCCCACGGGACCTTGGACCCGGCCCGCTTGCGGAATTATTTCGCAAGGAGTTGGCCTGCAGATAGCTCGTTTCGTTTAAATGCGCCTCGACTTATACACGTAGCAATAATAGATTTATTTTCTGCGGTTGAACTAGTGTATACGTTTTACAACTTAAAGTAAGGCCGGTATTCGTAATCAGATCTCTCTTATATTCAAAACCGTCTTAAGTACAGTCTTAAGATGTCACGAATCAATCAGAGGGCCGCATTAGCGTCTTAAGACATTACTTAAGATGGTCTTGAAATAAGAATCGACTATGAATACCGACCTAAGATAGGTATATTGTAGTCAATTTTTCTTTAGAGACCGCCGAAAAATTTAGTTTTTATGTTGAATTCGGTCAATCGCATATTAAAAAGATTGCTTTATACATATAAAGTATCCAAATGCAGTAGCATAATATACTCAACTTGGAAAATTAAATAATACATGTATATTTTATTGAATATCATTACTATCATTATTTTGATCGTTTAAAATATTTATATACTTTTACAGTTAACTTTGGTGATTTCATGTATAGCAGCTTTTAGTATACATTGATCTAGTATAAAAAAAATAACTGAATTTCGCTAGTAGTTAGTCTAATTTAATTAGTTTTCGTCACAAGTAATCGAAAAGAAAAATATTTTCTGTTCGAATTAAAAGATGAGTTTTTAAGTTATATTCAATTTTCAGTTATAAATTTAATTTATTAATAAGTTCAGCTGTCTGAAGCTATTTAATATAAAATAAAAAGAGAAAAATATATGTTGAAATTTATAGCATTTTAATCAAATTCTATTTTAATAATTTTAATAATATTCTACATATTTAATTTTGTCATGTGAATTGCAATGAGAAAATGATCCCTGACGTTATTTACGCTAAATGGCAAAGAACTCATTGAACAAGTTCATAGAAAATCAGAAAATTTACATTAATGAACTTATGCATTATTTCAATGACTGTTGATAATTATCAACTAGTCATCAATATCGCGTTTCTACGTCGTGTTCGGGTCGTGCTCGCTTGCTAATGAAATCTGTGTGGCTTTTGTTTATCTTCAAACTACCTTAGGATTTTATTACGATTCTCTGAACAAACACAGATTGCAACAAATTGCGCAATCGTTTTGTTCAAACAGTTAGAAGCTGAACTGTAAAATTCCATTTCATTCTCGTAAAGTTTTGTTTTGTTCGCGTTGCTTGAAATCCCCCAAAATATTTGCACTTAAAACGAGATAAATATATTCAAGAGTTAGAAAGAAAGAGAGAGAGAGAGAGAGAAAACGAAGATACCGAGTGCAAACAACACGAACAAATCTAATTCATTTGATCAACGTGATGTTGGTCTCTTCCGTTCGTTCAATTCGATCGTTCGTATGATTGATTGCGTTGCACCGAACCGCAACCGGAAGGAAGTACGACCGTGTATAAAAACTCTTCGGCCCCTTATCGCTTGATTTATTCTATGCATGAATAACGTGCGCAAAATCGCTTTGAAGCGGAATCATAATATATTTCCCGATAATCGTGGCCTTACATTCCAGGATCCGGTGTCTCAAACTGTAGACTCACGCGAGGCGCTGGTCTCTCGATCGCGAGGAATAACGCAAATGTCGTTGCGATACAATGTAATCGTGTGAAATATGACACAATTTTCACAGTAGGACTCGCTTTTAAATATGGATGAGGCGATTATTTCATCGGGCTTGCGGTTCACGCACGACACACTTGTGAGTCACCGAGTCGAGACGAGCGTTCGAATTCTTTTCATACCGAAAACATCGATGTCGTTCTTCATATGACGTCTAAAAGACAGTTCGATCTTGACGAATACCGTTTGTTAGAGACAAAAAAGTGATCGAGCGACATAAATATTCTTCAGTCTAATTTTCATTTCTTCCAATATATATAGATTAACTTTAATTTCAGTTTAATTTACTTTTTATCTTTTTCTAATTCTACGCTTTAGAAAAAGGTATCGAATAAATTAATACTAGCCAACCAAAGGAACCGCTAACGGTATCCCGTTAGAACTGTCGAAGGTGCGAATTTGGTAATTTCCTATTCTAAATTCTTTGGAGTAGAATCTTACTCTAAAGAGTAAAAATTGAGCCAATCTTGAAAAAGAGTGACTGATCAATTTTCAATCTTTAAGAGTAAAATTTCACTCTTCAGAGTGAGATTCAATCTACAAGTTTTAGAAAATAGTCTACATTGGTATAAAAATAAACATGAGAGAGACAATCGAAAAAGCTTTTTATCATCTTTAAGTTAATTAGCAATATTTATATTACTATTTATAGGTATATTCATTCCGGAATACATGTCGGAAGTGAGCTGGATTATTTTAGAATCAGGAAAAGATTAAATATTGCATGAAGATAATCATTCCACGGTTACGAGAGTACATCGAAAAACAGCTTAGCTTGCGTGTTTGTTCCAAGATTTTCGTTCCAAACGGCTACCGCGTGTATCTACTATAATTAACGCTTTGTAGTTTCCTTGTGGACAGGTACATACAGTCGTAGGTAAGACGGGAAAGGAGAACTTGGCAGAAGAAAGAGTAGACGACGAAGGCGGCCAAGGGGGACACAGGAAAGAGGAGAGCGGAAGAGAGAGAGGGCCACTGTCACTGCCACGGCTATGGTGAGGTAATATCAGATTCCATGCCGCGAAACGCGCCAGCGCCATTTTGTAGTGCGTTTTTCACATCCTCCGAAGAGTTTTTCTCTCAGCATCAGCCCACTTTTCACGGAGCGAGTCATCTCTTTTCATCAGTCGTCGTGTCGTAACGAGAAACGTCACTCAAGGAACACACAAAAATCAACAAAAAAAAAAATAATCAAAATTATTTTATTTTAATTTTTAATATCAGTAAACAGTTAAATTTTGTAACAAAAAATCATTTTTGCTTTTATGACATCGAAATAAAGTCATTTTGACTTTCTCTTGACTTGATATGTTTCTCGGACAGTTTTTTGCGACAGATTAAATTTTTTGCCGTACAGTGTGCTTATTCGCAGGCAATTCGATCGATAGAACAACGGAAAGACTTTGATAAAAATGCAGTTTATGACCAAGCATAATATCATACTTAAAATGATACACGCGGTTCGCGGATTCATGCACGATTAATCAAATTTAAAATAATGCCAGCGCGAAGCTACATTTGCATTGTAAATGAATATACAATTGCAGAAAAATGCATCATTATAAAAACATCATTTTTTACTCTTTGATCGGACTGCACGTGTAGATCAGACACGTGTCAAACTATAAGCTGAAGACAGGTATAAGGTATTCATGCGCATCGCTCGGTATCGATGATGAAAATAAAATAATCATAGTTTAACGCGCGTAAGAGAGAGAGAGAGAGAGAGAGAGAGAGAGAGAGAGAGAGAGAACCGATGATGCAACGAAATTGTATGCGTTCAATACTTTAGTCTTTAAAAAAGTAACTCAATTTTCAATCTTTAAGAATGAGATTTCGTTTTTTATAGTAACAATTTATTCTAAAAATTTCATTTTCCCAAATTACGATTTTAACTGCGTGGAAAAAAATTAAAATTATTTTAAAAATTCAGTCTGATAGAATTTTTCTGGCAGCAAATTCGAACTCAGCGTCCCAAAATATGTTTAAAAAGTGATTTTCTTTTTTTGCAAAAAATTATTTAAAATTCGTAAACTAGTGTAATGAAAGTGTTGGACGTACGCTTTAGCACTAACATTATAAAAATACGCTTGTATCAAAGTAAACGTACTCAAACATCATTAATTAGTAAAAGTATAGAAATGTAAAAACTATTTATGCCATATGTGCATAAAAACCGTTGAATACTTTAGAAGCTAACATTACGCACTCCATACATTCGATATACAGATTATAGATACTATTGGATGAGTCGTAGATTTCTTTCGTAAGAATCTGAACGTCAAAAGAGATTAAAACCAAATCTCTCTCTCTCTCTCTTTCTCTCCCGGATAGAAAGTTCTAGAGTGATAATACTAGTAACAGCGAAAAGAGTATGAGATGTAGCTGTAAAAGGCATACGGGGGGGGACATCTCATAATACATTCGTGGTCCCGAATTAGGTCCGGGGAAAAACCCTGTGGTCGCTGTTTACCTACGCGAGGGCGATGACACTTGGCCGAAATGAGGTTCCACGTCAGTCGGTAGCGCACTTGTTCGCTTCGACGAGCTTCGTAGCCTTCGCTAGCGTGGTTGGCATTCGTCGTCCCCGTGGTAAGCGAGGATAAAGACGAGTCCGCGAGAGAAAAAGAGTGAAGAGGTAGGAAAAAGAGGGGTCCCGCAGGAAAAAAAGGAGAGGTGAGAAGAGGTGACTATGTAGAAGGAGACGAGAGGGGGGTACAAGCCTCGCAGGACGTTCACCTCTCTCGTGGGGCCCCGGCTCGGGCCGCCATTACACAATCGCCGAGGCTGCGGCTCGTCCGTTCCTCGGCCACGGCCGCCATCTTGGTACCGGTCTGTCTCAATGCGCCGGCTATGGTTCAAGATCTCCACGGTGAAGGTCTCGAGCGTTCTATGCACGCTCGCACTCGCTGAGAAATCCGTGCGATATCTCTTTCGTTGGTAGATTCGTATAAAGCGATCGCGAAGTAGCAAGATCTCAAATACAGCGACCCTGCGAATTTAATTTTGATGTCCCCGGCGAGCTTACGAAATTTTTAGGACGATAATTATATTCTATTATTGAATGTAGCTGATTCAATTTATGAGAAATAACGCGCTTTTAATCGTGTTTTTTATAAGAATAATCTGCAGAACTAGACACGTACACATTGCCAGTTTATTAATGCTACGAGATAATAATTTAATAGGATGTATATGTCTTTCTCCTGTTTCACTGTTGGAATAAGCAACATGATATACGATGTGATAATTGAAATATATCATCACATAAGATTTAATAATAAGATATTTATTATTAATCGCGTTAATCGGATTTCTGTGTTGGACAAATCTTTTTATACTTTCGGTGCACGTAACATCGTGGAGAAGTGAAGATTACGAGGTACATTCGATTATGCTATATATAGAGAAACCGAAGGCGTAATAGGAGATTCGAATGCATGGGTAGACGAGAAAGGCCAGGAGTATATAAGGCGTTTAGTCAGCCCACGTATGCGCGCATATACAAGCGGCCCAATATCACGAACCACGCGGTGAAATCACGTGACGGTGTTACGAAACGAAAACCTGCTGAGCACCAAAATTCAATGTCGAAGTCGACGAACTTTCGTCCGAAACAGGAGCGAGGTCGCGGCAGAGAATGTACTATCGTATGAAAGGCAGGGCGCGATCAAAAGGGGTTAATCGGGGCAAATCTGTGTGAAGATTGAAGAAACCTGAGAGTTTCTTGAATTTCAAGAGACTTGAAGTTCAAAGAATAAAATCAAAAAGCCATTATACAGAACGTCTCTTTGAAAGATACTTTTGATTTTTATTCTTCGAACTTCAGGTCTCTTTAAATTCGAGAAACTCTCAAGTTTCTTCAATCTTACTATGGTATTTGAGTCGCGAATTTAGGACATCCTGTACACAAAGTAAGGAGATAACGTCTTCTTCGACAATATGCTTAATATTATTAATCAAATTACTGATTGAAAATTCATCTATTTAGACTCGCAAAATTAATATCGGAATATTAAATAGATATAATAAACGCGTCAAAATACGATTCCCGCATATATTATATGTGTGGAATATCCGATAATAAAAAAAGTTGCGCGAATAGCAGAGGTATACTATAAATTTAACTAAGAATACCTTGTAAGTAACAATTTTGCGAGGTATTTACGACTAATGTGCGATAAAAGAATCGAGAGATTCAACAGATACGACGCCCGCGGAAATGTCGGCCGCGTTATAAAGTATCGAAGGGACGACGATTGCCCCTTTTTGCTTCTAGATGTGGCTTCACGACAAGCTAAAATTGGTTTTCAACGAGCCAGCGAGCGTCGTAACTTCGCTCTTGTTAGCCGCTACATTGCCGGTTCAGCAAATTGCGAAATTCCTTCGCGTACCTGCCAGCCGGTCTGGATGTTCGCCGTACGAATCCTGAAGTAGCGATTCGCGTCGAGTGACTAAACACATTTTTAAAATATTTAAACACAATTTTAGATCGAAAGAGGCGATCTAATCGCTGCGTTTTTTCCCCTGTTTATTTCGCATATTTCTTTTCTATTGATATTAAATATTAATCAACTTGCCTTTATTAAAGAAATCGAAGAAAATTTTCATCT
Source organism: Mycetomoellerius zeteki (assembly GCF_001594055.1). NCBI lineage: Eukaryota > Metazoa > Arthropoda > Insecta > Hymenoptera > Formicidae > Mycetomoellerius > Mycetomoellerius zeteki. The sequence goes on from NW_017257979.1 coordinate 1,584,279, forward strand.
CACGTAATAATCCTATTTCTTGATAAACAAATGATATTTTTTAATATAGTTTTTTTAAATTGAAGTGAATAATTATAAATAAGGTATTACTACGATTAATAGTAATAACAAATATTTCTGTTTCCATTTAATTATATTGATATAAACATCACGCAAAAGGAGATAAATTGTTAAAATTTATTTAATATTTCTTATATATTTTCATCAATCGATGATAGAGCGGCTGCGAAAGAGACGTCGCGAATAGTCTGTACTGAAGTTGTTCAGAATTTCGGTTATAAATCTTCGGGATTACGTACGTATCACTCATGCGCATCTTGGATCTTAAGGCGATACTTGGGACGGACTCGGCTCAATGTACGTGAACGTCCGTGCGTAAGTAGGCCGGTTGGTTCCTTATCCCGTTACCACGGACGAGACACGTGTAATAACAAGCATCACGCATCCCGATGTATGTGAGTTTTCAGCCTTTTTCACTCGAAATCAAAATTAATATGATAATATTATTTAAAATTCGAAAGACCAATAATAAGTTTAAACCTGATCCGGTGATCGTAAAAAAAATTGTTTCCTTACGAAGTCCGAGTTAATTGGAGAGTTTGATATAAGCAGCTATAGTGTGAGCGTTTGTAATAACAATATTATTTCTCTCGCTGCCGCGCATTAATAATTAATTGGATCGTTAAAACCGCGCGCGCGTGTATATTATATATGTATGTGTGTGGGATTTAATATTAAACCAAGTAATAAGGTAAATAGCGGAATACGAAATGCTGAGAAACAACTGCGCGTGGCAATTACTAACTTGTTTTGTAATTTACGGAAAGGAAAAGCCGGTTCGATCGAACATTTTTATATTTTTAATACCGTAGTTGTATATACTGTGTATATAAAACGAGATCTATTTTGAATACCGATGAAAATTAGCTCACTGTAGCAACTGATAGGAAATATGACCGGTATTCGTAGTCGATTCTTACGTTTAAGACTGTTTTAAGTACAGTCTTAAGATGTCATGAACAAATCGGAAGGCATTAATTAACATCTAGCTTCGTATTAGCATCTTAAGATGGTCTTGAAATAAGAACGGATGAATGCCGGTCTAAGTGTTAGAATAGGATCGGGATAAAGTGATTGATTAATAAAAACTCTGACACGCATACACTCTTAAATTCATAATGTCCAATTTTACCTAATTTGTGTTATTTTTAATAATTTCTAAAGGTGGCTATTGGTTCCTACTCAATATATCGTCAATTTAATTGAAACAATGGAGTTAAATAATTAAACTCAAAATGTATTGAAATATGTAGTTTATTATTTACTAAGTGCTTACGTTGTTTATTTTGAGGCTAATCGCAGAAATGGATTTACATTTTGACATACATAAAAATTAAAAATAACGAAATGTTTATTTAACTCAAGAGATTGTGAGTTACTACTATTCCTTCGATATCTAACAGTGTACAGAGACACGCGAGAAGGTTTCTAAAAATCGATTCACAGCTTTAAAAAGACACTCTCACAAAGAGAGTGAAAACTACTCTTCCATGAGTTTCTTTTTCTTGGGAGGGACGATTCTTTGACGACCGCATTAATTTCTCACTTCCGCGGATGGACGACGGTTCGAAAAGAGAAAGAGCTCGCCGGTGTGTTACAGTGTTCAGGTGTAATAGTCGGTTGAGTAAGAAGAAAGCGGCCTTGCGCTACTTTCCATCGTTAGATAATATCGGTAATACAATTTTCACCGAGACTCACAGCTTCGTAGCGAGTCTCTCGTCACGACGTGGAAAAGTAAACAAAGTTAATCGAATAATAAATCGTCGTGTAATACACGTGCACGAACATAAATATATACAATAATCAAATTAAATAAAAGGAAAGAGAAAAAAAATATATTATAAGAAGTTTCTAATGAAAATCATGTTTTCTTCTTCGAATAAATCGATGTCTATCTTCAAAATTCGTCGACTGTCGATGTTTAAAAAATTCAATTCAAAATGATCGGAGCAATTATTTCACGATCCATCGTCTCGTGAAAGAAAAAAGATTCGGTGAGATCGGGGATCGCGATAATCGGGGTTCAGTGGGTCAAGGCTGGAGTGAGAGTTTGAGAGTAATTCGTCTTTTTCCGTCTCGCTCTTCGGTTGCTCCAACGACGACAGAGAGACAGCGATGCGATGGAGAAAGATTGAAAAAGGAATCACGACGGAGGAGGAGCAACGGAATGAGGAGAGACGAGGAGACGAGAGGCGTTTATTCCATTGCTGTAACACTTTTACGTATTATGCTACCACGTTGCGCAACCGTAATTGCGCAACACGGGGTTAGCTAATAGCCGAATGTTCCAACCTGGGCACCGTTAGACGTTCACGGATGCGACAGGCATGTTAGATAGCCAGTATATATACGCGTGTGTGTAGTGGTGCATGAGTCGAGTATTTGCACGACAAACTGACGGTCGTTCACTTAGAAGGAATCCCTGCGATCCTTTCATGCTGAAAAGCCGAAGCATCACACCTACTTGGGCGAGGCAGCCCCTTTTTGTAAGAAAGAACGTTGATCTCAAACTTCTTTGTTCACTTCCCGACAGGTAATCGGTTTTTGAAAAGGGCGTTTTTCATTGTAATCATAAAGTGCGGAAGAATTACATCGACAAAAGTAGCTAATAAAAAAGAAAGTATTTTAGAATATCTATTTGATAATCGATAGGTATATATATATATATATTTATACCATATATAATAGAAAACTCGCGGATATTTATACGCATTTACACTTAAATATTAATTTAATTGTATTTGTTTCTTTTTTTATCGTGAAAGATCAACTTGAGAATGGCACTCGAAATCATAAAATTTCAATATATTAATTAAGATCTTACGAATACATTACATTTAAAACAAGAAAGTAGGTTGACTAGATTAGAATAGGACGCAGCGTATATATATATTTTTTTCTTTTTATATATATATAAAGAAAATGTCTCTTTATTTGCATTACTTTAAAATTGAAAATTTATTTTCTCGAGTCTCCATGTTTAAAAAAAATGGAGGAAGTTTCTCATATATGGTTTTATAATGTGTTTCGTCTTTTAAAAATATATTTTTAAATGATCAAGTATTTTTTAACAAATAAAAAAATTATGAAAAATTATAGAATTTCTATATGTATTTAAAAGTAATATAAAAAGTTTGGCTACGATTTAGAATTTGGATAAAAAGTTATTTCAATAAGAAGCAGACATGTTTTTAAAGAATAATTAAGATAAAATGAAAAACATTTCATTTTAACTTGTGTTGTTACATGTATATTGACCTAATAAACTGTTTTGTATGTAAATGACATTAATTTTTATACAGAAAGTATATAATTTCCAATTTACTTTTTGCAGAGACATTCTTAAAAGAATTTAAAAGAAGATTAGAGATAAACCAATTCCTTTGTCTTCTTCAATTATACTTTAAATGACTAATCATAAATTTCAATTAACTAAATCTGTCTCTCTTTCTCTCTTTCTGTCATTCTCTGACTCTTAATGTTAATGCATTCGAGACCCACCTCGAGTCTGTTGCACTTGTTCGTCCAGCACCAGCAAATCGAGTCAGTAGGCTCGTTCTAACGGAACGTATCGTGTCGCACCGCGTGTTACGCATACTGTAAGGTAATCCCCCGGATCAGCAGATGCGTTTCAACCTTCCCAAGGACATGATGAGCGAAAGTGTCCACCGTTTAATAACCTCGGTTGTGGTCCCTGAAAAAGCCTTCGTGGGAAACAAATTACATCTTATGATATAAACGAGAAAAATGAGCATGATCTTGATCCTCAATACGTTGTATACTACCATGATGTTGATCAATAACCTGAAAATCTAGTTGTTATCCCATTTAATCATCTATTTTTTTAAATAATATATACTTTAAATATTCCACGTAGTATAATGAACTACACTACATCAATTACTGCGACGGTTCTCCTTTAAATTTTTATCATCTGTTAATTGGTTTGTAATCTTCGAGCTTTAATTTATTCAATTTTACATTCCTTGCATGGCTTGTCACGTCGGTGGGGCACGTAACTTGTCGAATGCAGCTGTCTGATTAACATATCGTGTTAACGTAAATCGATGAGACGTTAATCGATGAGAAAGCGTCGCAGTACCGATCATCACGTCACTCGACGTGGCAATCCGTTTGCCGATAAGACACCACATCCTGAAGGAGGAGTCGTGCACATCCAAGTACACGCGGCACGCATAAGTGCGCCGCGCGAACATAACTGTTTTATTAAACCGTAAGCCGCGTCTTCGCGTTCAGCGGCTACTTATGTAATCGAAAACACGGAGAGTGAAAATCGAGCGCGATCCTACTTTCGTCGGCGCGAGAAGATGCGCCTCCCGGCGCTTTTGCCGAGCTTGTGTATCACCCGGCTAACGGGCAACCTTCCGCTATCTCTTATGAGATCGTCAAGCCGCGTATTTGGATCTATTGTAACGAGTGATCGTGACGAATTAGAGCCTGGTACTCGTAAACTGCCAAGCGAAAAATCGATGTACGTAGAAACGTACCGAATGATGATAATTGCATGGAACTTGTATGTTAATACCAGACTTGGTTGAATAAATAAATATTTCATTAACGCTTTGGCCACTTGTATACCACTGTCATGCTTCCTGTTAAGCCACTTTCTTTTACTGAAAAAAGTCTAGTTGTATTAATTGGAATTCTGATTGAAAATGGACAAATCAGAATTTTTTGGTTGAATCTATTAATGTTAGTTGAGATAATTTGAATTCTGATTGATACGATCAGAATCTTCTGGTTCATTCATTTTCAATCAGAAATCTTTCTTAATGTTAAGACGAAACGCCACTACAGTGACTTTTCTGTAAATGACTCTTCTGCGATGAACACTATTAAAATGACTTCTGTGTCAGCTTGTCATTATCAAGTAGAAACATTTTTAATTCTCTGAAGCTAACATCAAAATCTGTAACATAGTGACATTGGATGTGAGATCCATTTAATTTTAAATGTTTACTAAAAGATATTAATTAATCTTAGGGGATCAAAATGGCATAACCCATATAAAGAATGTGTGGTTATTAAATTTATTTTATTCAAATTTATAGGTTTGACATAAAGAATATAATTGAGTAGGTCTAACAGACTCACCGCCAACCCCGAAGGATTGAGGATTTATTTTCATTTGTATTTGCTTCGCCGAAAGAATTCAATGTTTTTTAGTCAAATTTTGCGGTCTATAAATTGTGCTGTGAATTTCAACTGTAGCCAAAGGCGACGTTTTGCGATGCGAGAATGGTCGTTTGCAAAAATAAATGGAGAGGAATACGAGAATAATTTCTTGTCGCCACGCTTACGAAAGTTATTGTCTTGAAAAGCGTGATCGATGAAGGCATCCAAGGGAATTTAAAATAACCTGAATTCTGAATTAGAGGCGTTTCGCATCGTAGATGAGCGCGCGAAGGGTCAAGGTAACAACAAGTTCGTCTTATTTCGCGATGTACCTATCCAATTGCGATCAAGACTCTGCTCGAACAGTCACCATTTGCTATTTGCGCACGTGTCAAGGGCGCGGCGCACATTTGAATTGGACGTTATATCGGCATTGCGATCTCTAGTGTCGTAGCTGTCCCCGTTAGCTGTTTCTTTAACAAGGTCACATCGCAAGGTTCAACGCACGAACGAGCCGCGGCGGAGATTATTCCGCATAGTGCGTTTCTGCGATCGTTATCTGCTTGATCGCTAATGTATCCATTAGCATAAGGTCTTTTCGTTATATTTCTTGTATGATAATTTGTCATCATTATGGATGTATACCTGTAAAATTATATGCATAAGTTCATACATAAAGAGTTAATCCTGGATTTAACTTGACGGAAGGTGCAAAAGTCTTCAGTGAATTATGTGCACAAATCTTCAGTGAATTAAATTAAATTACTATACGTTAAATAAAGTCAGTGGAACAAGTAACCTCTTCAGATGTTTTCTACGGATTTTAACATATCCAAAAAATGCAAATCATTTTCCTTACAGTATTTCCTTCCAATATTGATCAATTTAATAATGAAAGACAATTAATTACTTATTTTAAGTATTAAAAACGTTGTTGTGTTCAATACTTTTACTACTCCAAATAACTAATTATATAAAATTAATTACTTTTAATAATAAATTAAAAGTAATTAATTGCTTTCAATAATAAATTTCAATAATTAATTACTTTTGATAATAAATTGAAAATAATTAAATCGACCAGTATTAGATTTCTATAATCCTTTTTTCCATTATACGATCGTACGCTTATAACATATATGTTTACATATGAAGTTACGAGATATTTAGTCGAATGACGCATTTAGGATATCTTTGAACCTGATTATTTTCGTATATGTGTAACTTGGCCGCATTCACCCACCCTGGTATTCACTTTCTTACTTTCGATCATCATGACGAAGTTGGAGATACGATATTAAAACGGCGCGGATAACGTTAGCGCGAACGGTACACCCGTGAACTGTTATATCTTTGCGGAGAAGCAGACGAGGGGACCCACTGGCCCAGCGATCAAGTCGGCACTCAGTTCGTTTAACAATGTCGTTTCGTCGACAGTCTCGAAATGAACATTCGATCAATAGCTGCACGTTATATCGCGTTTCTGGTGAAATTATGTTCGTCACAGTTGGTGCTCCAATCATATTTATCTCTTTTCGCGAGTATCCTCAGATACACAAAAGTGTTGCTCGGGCTAGGATATCGAAAAGGTTTCGAAAGTTAGTGTATAAGACAATTGTAATAATTACGTTAAAATAATAGTAATGTTCAATAATCATTGTGAACATTGAAACTGACAAAAGTAATTTTAATTATATTCAATTGCTGATTTTGTTAATTAATCTATTAAAAATTGAGAAATAAATTTGGTAGAGGAATATATTAATATCGAATTTTTTTATTCTAAAAATTGTTTAAATTTTAATAAATTTATCCGATCACAGTACTGTGAGTGAAATTATTGTCCTGTACCATCTTTTATTATGCTCGGACGAAAAATTTGATTTCATTTATGATTTATAAATTAATTTCTCTCGTTCTTGGCTCTCATATCCTCTTAAAATTGCAATTTTGTGACCTGTGTTAAAAGTCATGAATAATAAATACTCAACAATCTTTTTTTTCTGCAGACACTCATTACGTTAATGGTAAAAAGCTCATTTAATGCATCTCAGCGATTTATACAATATATCTGAATTATTTTTCCTTTAGAAATCTGGAGTTTCTCACACCGCAAAAAACAACATTTTACCAGAATTCATAAAATCCTTTCTCACATGATTTTATATAAGCAGTTATTTTGTAAGTAGTATAACAATTAATTATTCGTGAAAGATTAATTTTTTTATATATTTAGTATTTATTTTTTATATATTTTGTATATCTTTCCTATATAATTAATAATTATATAAAAATAAGAGGCTAATTAGTATAGAAGCTAACTAGTAGTGTACAAAAATAAATCGACTGTCCAAGGAACACATCAAGTCAAGAGAAAGTCTAAATGATGATTTTTTTGTTACAAAATTTGACTGTTTATTAAGAATTAAAATAAAATCATTTTGATTTTTGTTGATTTTTGTGCATTCCATGGATGTCGAATGCTCCTCAAATCCATGATGTAAGAATACCAGGTATAAAATTGCAATAATTTCTGATTAGTGGAGTGGATTAATTCCTAATAGCAGCTGTATATTATTTTATAAAATTTGAGACCAATTTCTGATTGGTTACAAATGCCGTCACTTTGAATTACTGCAGCGCATCTCTCTGAAATTGGTCTTCTTATGCTCGATTCGAATCAATGGAAGGCAACGGAGACGTCTTCCTCAAAGAAGCGAAATTTCTCTGATAAAATCGAGCATTGAAAAATACGGTGAATAGCTCGGATTCAAGTGCGTAAAACGCGAATTCCTCGCGATGAGCCTTTTTGCAATACGTTTTCTTCGTCGGCGCGGCGAAGAAAGGCAGAGACCGGACCACCGCCATATTGGTTAACCGGGCGGCGCGGAAGGGTCGTCCGGCACGGGGAAGTCCGCGGTAGAATGAACGCGGGAACGCGGGCGAGAGGTTGACCGAGAGGATATAGAAGGAAAAGAGAAAGAGGGAATAGACAGAGAAAGGGAGAGCACGTTGTGTAAAGAGAAGAGATACGGCGGTGGAGAAGAAGGAGGAGAAACGGCGAAGAGGACGGGGAATAGTAACGCGCAGTGTGCCCGGACAACGCTCCCGCCGGGGCCAACTAACGGTCCAAACCACCACCATCATCACCACCATCGGTTCGCCACCGTCACCACCGGCGCGCGAACCTCGCTTCGATAGTTATCGTCATCTTTCTCCTTCCTTTTGCATTTCTTCGCGCTTCGTTTTTCCTCCTCTTTCTCCCTTCTGTCATCGTCGTTGTGGTCGTCGTAGCTATGTCGCCGTGTTCGCTCGACCGCGCGTGTGCGCAGGATCCTTTTAAACTACAAATTCTTCGCGATCGGTATTTTACATTTCCTTTTACATTTCCTCACGACGGATTCCACGAACGTAGACGAGGCGATAGCGCGACGAAGGGACAACTCAGGCGTGAACGATCGCGGAGAAGTGGTAACCTTCTCTCGTGACGGAAGGGGAGGGGGAGAGAGGACTTTTGTGCGCATTTGCTGTCGAAGATTACGGCGATGGTATCTCTTATCGTATTCGGTACTTCCTACTTGTTCCTTATCACGCGCAGAGAATAGAATAAGCCACGTTTAGCTCGCGAATACGAAAATGGAGTCTATTGCGTTGTCTTCATTGAAGATAACTTGGAAAGCACAAACTTGTGTGCACACTTACTGCTTGAAATCTAATGCATATCTTCGTGATATTAGTATCTACTAACGTAGCGAGCGAATATACTCCAACTTTCTGATTATATAAAACGTTAAAGGCTATATGTAAAGAGTATTTTAATTTTTTTATAATACATTTATCTTCGACATGCCCCAACAGCACAGAACTTGCGCAATATTGCTGCAAGTTTTACGCTCTGTTTTGGAGTATTATTATAAATTTTGGAATAATACTGACTACATTTTATGACAATTTGAATGAGAAGTGATCAACATCTTGTACTATCCTTTAATGGTCAAACATATTTTTGTTTCAACTGTAACTACTTTTGCAATGATATTGTTTATTACATTTACATTTTATAATAATTTTATACGAGGGATAACCAACATTTCACGTCTTTAATGATTAAATATATTTTTGTTTCAATTGTATAGCGAGATGTAATTTGTACATAAGAACATATTTCATCGTAAGATATTTTGACGATGATGATCTGTTCTACGACGAAACTTTCTCCCATGTTCTTCATCCATTTTGTTACAAGATTACCCTCCCTTTTCAAGTTTCTTTGTCGTACCTACATATCTCGGTGACGCCCGCATTGCATCATAACGGAGCGAAGTGATCGGTCGATCTTACCTGGTCATTTATTACGTCTATTTTTAGATATCGAGGTACTGTCCTCGAAACTTGGCGAGGTCATAAAACTGGAGGTACTCCAATATGACCACCGGTTCGTTAAAAGAGCAGAGAAGAATGAGGAAACTTCACATTGCGCAGTGCGGTCGTGCGCGATCCAAAGCGGATCCACGAGTAAAAAGAGAACTCCCCCGCCCTGCGATCAAAGGTCCGATAAATTCTCGAGTTACAGGATCTTTCACGTTAGAGCTGCCGTCTATTCTGTTCGGTCTATTTTTTGTACCGTTCTTACGGCGATTCGATGAGCTTCCTCACATTTTATGCGAATCTGTTCTTCACGCGGAGTCTCGCTGCGTTTACCGCAATTGCAACCGGAAGCAAAGGCTACGATGAAAGGCTAAAAAGACCCTTTCGGCATTAGCTACGGTCCAATTTTTTCCGAGTTTCCGAAAGAAGAGTAAGTAAAACTAAAAAGTTCTGGATCTGTAAAAAATCTGTGTGAGACACACACACACATAAACTTAAAATTTTACCCTATTCTATATTATATGAATTTATGACAGGAAAAAATTTTAAAAATTTTTAATTTACGAGGGATGGCTGCGCAAAAAAAGCTTCCAAGACGTTTTGTAAGAGCAGTCACGAAGGGAAAAGACCTTTCTCGGGGTATTCTTATTATCTTCTAACAAGGTCTCCAACGCCGCCGTATATAAACGGTTAATAAGTAGAGAAGCAAAACAGTAAATCATAAAACTCAACCTTCAGCAATTTTAGCGAAGTCTCAAGCAAAATTATCAAGGATTTTCTAATAAATGCGGTAGGTAAGTGCGGGACAACTGCTTTTCGCATCGGCAAACACCGAGAATAATTCAATTTTTTTAGTTTTATTGTCGTTACATGAATCAAAGTTAAAGTCAAAGACGAAGCAAACATTTATCTCCACACGAAAATCTTATTAAAATATTTATATTAAAGCGCTTGTCTTCGAGGATCCTCAACGAATTTACTTACAAATAACGCGTGCATCACGCGAATTGAGAAATAAGTGTTTAACTTTTTTCATTGTAAAAATAATTCATATAATTTATTTCTCCTTGCCAAAAATTTAGGAGGAGCTGCATCCCTGAACCTCCTTGCATACAGTCATAAGAATAGATATAATTAGACTGCCTAAAAATCGCTGTAGATAAAAGACGGTCAGTGAAACGCGTATCAAATAACCACGTGGCAGCTGGTGCGTCTTCATTGCATATTCTAAACCAGGATTAAGAATTTCAGGGAAAAGCGGCTATTATGAAAAAAAGGAAGGAGGATGTGGGACAAGACGGGAACCAGAACACAGCGGGATCGCGGGAGCGCTCTGACAATGAGATACGTAACGAATAATAAAAACTATACACGCGCGGTTGCGAATAATAAGCTGTGCATCGGGATGCACGCCGATCATATTGCATTACGTATTCTCCCGACGTTTCTTCCGGAAAAAAAGATGGATAAAAAAACTTAACCGTCGGTTCTCGGTCAGTCGATTCTGCTGACCTATTTGTGGACTTAGCTTACAAAAAATCCTGTAGTATTTTCAAAGACTTTGAAAAACGCGAAATAGACAGCGAGATGAATCTAATGATCGCACACGTAGCTATTAAGGGGATGCTGGAGTGATCAAATTATCACATTACAGTTGTATAAAAATCTTCGAATTGACTGAACCGAATGAAAAATCTTTTTACAGGATTAAAGTAGACGTAAAATTAGGAGGTGGTGCAGTGGATTTTATACTAAAATCGAAAGAATGTTAAAAAATTTTTTAACTTTTTTTGGTTTTAGTACAAGGTACTAATTAGTATGATAACAACAATAATAATTTTGCATCTACTTTAATCCTGTAAAAGATTTTTTTATTCCGTTCAGTCAATTCGAAGATTTTTATACGACTGTAATGTAATAATTTGGTCACTCCAGCATCCCCTTAAGGATACTTCATACGATATCAGCTAAAAGTATCAGCCAAAGAAACAAATATCAGTCAAAAAGTGTTCTCGTGAAAATATCTTAAACCAACTATAAAAAATAAAGTAAATTATATTTAGTTTTTAGTGGCTTTACGCAGAGAAATATTTTGTTGCAGTTTTAGATAGGTAACTTTGAAATGAATAAGTAGATTCAAATGAACTTTTGTACGAACATTTAGTAAAGTTTTATTAATATATATAAAAATTTGATTTAATTTATATAATGCTCTACTTCCTCATCAAATTGGCAAATAAGTATTAAAACGTGATCTCACAAATATATTCTTAATAATGCAAACAAAAAAGTTAAATAACTTTTAAATCAATAAGAGAGTGCTCAATTTTTACACGGATTTTTACTCAGACAAAATAATAGAACTTATGAAATTTTGTTATTTTGCTTGAATTGTGACACATACATCCTTAAACCTTTGTTTTCACGATTCTAGAACTGCGAGATTTTGAATAAAGGAAGCATTCCAATCACATTGAAGTCGTAAATCGCCATCATGCGCTTCATGTGAATGCGTGAAACGGAACGCACTCTAGGGAGCACTCGGGTGATATCTGAGTAAATAGCCTAGATGTGTGGAATGTGTCGATTATTGATGTATGAGTAGGTTACGCATGCGTCCGGACGTGTTTTGTTTCTTGTCCATTCTTGTCAATCTTGCCGGCGTTCGCTCTCAACTCGCGACAGTCCCGACGTTTCGTCGCACAGCGTCGCCGATCAAAATGTATTCGGCCGTGTGTATTTCCGATTTCGACAGCGACGAGGACAATTATCCGTATTATAATAGTGGCGCCAACTACGATAACAACAATAACAGCAGCAGCAGCAGCAGCAGCAGCAGTACGCAGAATTCACAGTCGCCTCATGTATACGAATTCGGCAAATTCGAGGAAAACTATGGCTGGATTCAATGCCGGTCCAAGAGTTATCCCAATCGCGTGTACTACCACAACACGCGGACTGGCTGCAACACGTGGTATAGACCTGTTTCGCATTTCATGGACATCCCATTCGTCTCTGTTAGAAGGGTAAGTTGATTCGAATCTGAGAAGGGGAATATAAAATTGTATTCTTATCCTTTTTACAATTTCCTGCATTTCTCGCGGTTTTGAGAACAACGTAATAGTCTTACATTTTTTTTATCTTAATCCCTCTCCTTATCTCATGTGTATTTAGAAAAATAAATCGTATCGATATCTCTCTTCAACTAGATATTTTAAAGAGAGAGAGAGAGCGAGAGAGAGATGAGAATTAAACTATATGTAATAAAAAGAGAATAACGGCCAATAAACGAGTAAGTAATGGGTGTTAAAAAAATATTAACATAATTTATTCAATGAAATAAAATAATTCTCTGAATTCTTTGGAATGTGGAATCTTATCGTAGAGTGAGAAAATTAAACCAGTCTTGGAAAAAGAGTGGCTTAGTTTTCCATCTTTAAGAGTGAGATAAACATCTTAATTAAACATATGAACTTTCACAATAAAATTAAAATTATCTGATTAATGAATTCTAATCTTCAATTCACAATCCTCGAAAAATTGATCTCGGATATGATATAAGCTTTACGGTTCGCTTACAGAAATTTCAATTTAATAGATACTAGCTAATTTAATGATAATCTTTAACTGAAAGATAGTAATTAATTACTTATTTTCAGTGCTTTTAACTCTCCGTCTGCAATCGGGGTCTTTTTTGGCACAAACAAAATTCTACTCTCAAATTTCTCAGAAATAAAGGAGGCCTCAGAAATAAGGAAACCTTACGTTCGGCTCCAAATTATATATTAATTATTTATATATTATTATATATATTATTGTATATTATATATTATATATTATTTATACTGCTGAGAATCTCGATTTGGAGCAGAAACGTACGGTTTATGAAACAATGTATTTTCAATTAAATTATTAAATGAATTTTTGTATCAATTAATTGCGTACCGTTTAACATGTCGACTTTTATTCAGACCTTCATTTTATCTGTTTTTTTTTTTTTTTTTTATTTAAATCAGTAGAAGTTCTTTATTGTTTCACATTTGACATCTATATTTTACGGTTACAGTAAACTTAGACTGAACAAAAAAAGACCCAGATTGCAGACGGCGGAAGGAGTAGAAATATGATTGCAAGCGGAAGGTAAGTAAATAATCACTATCTTCCAGTATTAAATTTCTGTTTGCGACTAAAGGAAAATCTTTTTGGTAGGCAAATTACACGGACGATACTGTGGAACAGACGAACGATTTGGAATTGATGTCAGTATCAGACGATGAGAAAGAGAAACAAGTTCCTGCACGCGATGGCGACAAATCATTGATCGATGCCATGGATATCATGGCGCGATATTACTACACTCCCCAGATTCTCGACACGATTGATGACTCGTCCAATATGATGGACGGGAATGACTATTACAAGGAAAAGAAACAAGCGGACATAGACGATGAGAACAACAACGTAAATGATTCGCCATTATACCCCATGAATTTTCTCGAGAACGAATATTTCGAGGATACCGAGGAGAAGACTCATCACATATTGGATTCTCCGTTGAGCGATAACACTTCGGACATGTCTTCCTTGTCAACGAAACTGCCCGCTATATACAGAGTACCGCGTTTAAAGAGGATCAGCGTTGAATGCCAATTGATCAAGCCAGGAAGAACGTATCTCACCAGGAGTCGGGAAAAGCCAGGACCCAAGAAGATCATAAGCGACATGTATGGCGTACGGACCATCAGCTATAATCTGCCTGAACCGGATGAGGTGTGTGCGGCGATGGGTGTGAAAATATCAAAGCTGAGCGATAGCGACAGCGACGCGGGCGTACTATCCTCGCCGTCGCGACGCACGAAAACGACGCGACTGTTGGAGTCCGAATGGCGCGATATAGAGAAGAACTTGCATCAACCGTTACTGAGCGACTCAAGTTCCAGTTCGTCGTCCGATACGACCAGCTCCAGCTCTAGCTCGAGTCAAAGTAGCGACTCCAGCTCCAGCTCTTGCTCGTGTTCTTCATGCGACAGAAGTGCTTGATGCTCGATCGAAATATCCTGTTATCTTTATGTACACGAAAAGAACGATTTTGTTAAAGCATTTAAAAATTTAGCTAGATGTGCAGATCTAAAAATAATTTTATTAAACCATCAGAATAATTATTAGAAAACTCAAGTTGAGTAATATGGACGTACTCAGGATTTCAATTAGGGGAAGGCAAGGATTTATCTATACATAAATTTATTGAAATGTTTACATATTACAGCTAGCCTTTGAGATTGAGAATCTTCAACGAACTTTTTTAAGAATAGCACGTGAGTCACAGATTAGGTAATGAGTATTTATGATTTTCATAAATTTGAGAGGCCCTCCCTGTTCTCCTTGCGTCCATGATGAGTAATATTATAAAAAATTTTGACGTTCTAACAATTAGTTTGAGCGTTCTACATAATTATTTTGATAGTCCAACAAAATTAATTTCAGATCTGTATTTAGCTAAATTTTTAGATATCTTAGTAAAATCATTCTTTCCATGCAGAAAGAACGATTGCATACGTACAGAATCTTCTCATATCAATCAGATTAATATTTTCTTGTGTTGTTAATTTTATTTTGGAATTTTATTTTGACGATTGCTAGAATCAAGTTTTTTATTACTTTCTGTTTTTTTTGACATATGACTAGATACTTACAATTAGTATTTCTATCTTTATTTTCGTATTTTTTAGTCTTATAACTTTAGATTTTTATTTTCATTTTATTCGTGCTAATCGAATAGTTACTACTTTTTCTTTCTTCTACGACCAACACTTTCTTTTGTCGCCACATACGACATTGTGAATATATACAAAAATAAAATCGATGTTGATACTACACCATTTTTCCTAAGATGCTGTCCAACTCTCCTGAAGTAAAATTTTATATCGAAACCTCGCAAATTCAAATCAAAGCTCTATCCACTAAATGATAGGAAATATTCAAAGAAATCAAAGTTCTATCCAAACAATACGAAATATTCAGAAAACACACATTAAAATATTTTCTTTTTACTATCGTTTTCGAAATAATATGTCGTGCGAGAATGATTCGAAGCGTGAAATAAAACACCTTTACATCAAGATGACTGTCGTAGACTGTGATTTTTGCGGTATAGAGGGTTCCCTAAAAGGGGGACAGGGGAGCAAGAGAGGAGGAACGTTCCTTTTTCGCTTGCGGGCATTCTTGGTATCCCGCAGTTGGGATCAGTAAGGTAGGAGTGCCAGGGCAGCAGGGAGATGCAGGTGCAACGGTGCGCCTCGAGTCCGTCACCGTGGCGTGCCTCTCGTCTCGCTTTAAGCACGAAGGTTGTGTTTTTGCTGGTCTCGCTGTGCCGTAGCGTCCCACCGCGTGGCAACGCGCCGCGTTATACCGCTTCTCGCAGCGGCATCAGCGGAACGCGGTGAGGTCTGAGGAAGGAACGAGCAGGAACGAGAGACCGGAGAGACGGGACGACCCCCCCTCGCGGTTCAAGAAACGTTTCGCGCGTCGCGCTTCGCCGACGACGTTCTTCCGACTGTATCCAAGAAAATTGATCGCTTCAACGACATGACGCGGTCTCGGAACGACGGTGACGTCTTTGCCAATTATCGTTACCAATTTATTTCCATAGATAAGATTGCGCAAAGTTGTGTAATACGATGCATCACGTGCATCAGTGTAACGCTGCAATTTTTTTTTTCTTTATACGATTATGATATATGTTTAATATTTCAATATAAGCATGCATCGTTATCAGTTTTGATTTATGTAAGAATAAAAAGTTATCCTTAATTTCCCTCTTCTCGAAAACACTCGGTCGACACAAACTAATAGTAACATAAGCAGAAAATGCAGCTTTGCAACTGTTGTAAAATTCTTTAATGTGATTAAGTCTTGCCCTTAATTCATTACTGGAATTCTAAAATACAAACCGATCATATTAACGAATTTTACAACAGCAAAGCTGCTTTTTCTATTGAACACAACTAATGTTATAGTTTCGTACTCAATTACGTAACACATAATGTTCCATAATAGTTACATGTAACACTCATTTTTAAGTGTGGAATAACATGTTTCAACATAGATCGTTCTAACAATCGCATTAACATTGCGATGTTCCAGTAATACTGCACGAACATTGCAAACATTATAGCGATATTTTGTGCTTTCCAGCAAGAAAGACAGTGTGACACAATGATCATTTAGTCTTTGTTTAACATTTGCTAATAACAAAGATGTAATGATCACTGTGTCACCATGGTTACCAGGTTCCGAGTACTGTACGGCTGGGGTCCGAAGGTCCGTGCGCTGGAGATTTCATATTTCGACTGAAGACCGGATGATAATTGTTTCATTAAAAAAAAAAAAAAAAGAAAAAGGCGCAGGGTTTAATTCATGTTTTGCGTCCACAGATTTTCTTTTCGCTATTAATATTTGACCAACGTAAAGTATCAATACAATCACAGAGACCTGCTTATTATTACAAGATTTATACATACAGTACACTGAAAAAAAAGATTGGCTGCTGCAGCCAATTTTTGGTTGTGTCAGTCTATCCGCAATGTCAGTATAGGATTTCGATTGGCTAACGCAACCAAAAATTGGCTGGTGTAGCCAATTAAAAATGTTATGCCATATTTTACCATTTAATTTGCTGCAGCAGCCAACCTTTTTTTTCAGTGTACGAACGTAATTACACAAACTTTTTTATTATTCGTAAAATAACATATACTGTGAACATAATCACAGACTTTCTTATTACTTTCCACGTAATTTAAATATGCAATTAATAAATACCTCGTGCGAGCGAAAAACTGGAGATTTTTCCCATCTGCTGGAGAACTGGAGACTGGTCCTGAAAACTGGAGTCTCCAGTCGAAATCTGGAGACCTGGCAATCGTGTGTGTCACCCGTGTTCTTTTTCTGAAAAGCATCCATTGTTGCAAATTTTTATGCTGCATGGGTTGATGTTATGCTATATATCGATCGATTCCTTACGTTTTCAAACTCTAAATATCTCATGTAAATAGGTATGTATCGTATTATATACAGATAATATCTCCGATTTATTACAATTCAATGAATATAAAAGCTGCAATTCTCGCCCTTCTCCCTCCATCAATTCGAAATCGTTTTGTTGTATTTTCTATTTGAACCCGACACTAGAGACACTATAATAAGAGACTGGCATAGATGGGCTAATTTTTGATTGGCTGGATATGGAATGGCAGAAGCCAATCAAAAGTCGTGCTGGTAATAGATGACAGTACAGCCCGAATTCTGATTGACTTCTGCTTTCCTACTTTTTCTGCTTTTCCGTCCTAGTTGCGAACGCGTCCTATGACTTATCGTCCTGCGAATGCCATTTTCTATCCAACTGGAACTTATGCCAGTCTCTTATTATAATGCCTCTAAACCCGACGCAAATCCACCGCGACGATTGCTCGCGCGGCCATCGCGACAAGTATAAACGCGCCGAGCGTTCGCCCGGCAAAAATCACAGCCGGTTTTCTAGCTCGGCATATGGCAAACGTTACCTCCGCGCGAAGTGTTTATTCGCAGCCGGCGCGCCGTCTCGCGGCTATTATTCGCGCCCATCGTCGTCATCGTCACCGTCGAATTCGCGTTGGCAAACGCTGCCGAGAGCCGGCTGGAGAACGGAACCGCGCGAACGACAGAAGTGTGAGGAGCTCGCATGAACGGCCGCGTCGCACCGCGTCGCTTCCGGCTGCCGACGCGCGGTTAATTTCCTTTCGGCACGGCGCGATTGTCCGGTTGACCGCGGATTCATCGGCGCGGTGCCGCTGGCGTCATCTGTCGTTGGCTATTAAACGCGAGCGAGCGGCCGCGTTGTGATTGATGATGAAAAAATGATAAGACCCTCCCCTATCCCTTGCTGCCGTCGCGATGACTTTTGCAACGGCGAAGAAATTTATATGAAATGGAACGATGCAGTGAGACACGCTCGCATACTTTGTTACGCTCCTCCCCTTTTCTCTTCGGATCGATATTCATACAGTCGATTTTTATATTTAAAACTATCTTAAGTATAATCTTGAGATGTCACGAACCAATCAGAGGATCGTATCATCTTAAGACATTATTTAAAACGGTCTTAAAATAAGAACGGACTGTGAATATCGACCATAATGATATCATAGGACGTCGTTATAGTCTCATTTGTCACTTAAAAGTGAACTCAAGTGACAAATTAAATAAGGTCTGACGGTGTTCTTATATGATATTTGGCGCTCTCTCCAGCAAGAAACTGCACAGTGTAACATAGCCATAGTGATTTTTTTTTTAACATTTCACTTTTTGTTTAACATTAGCAAACAACAAAGATGTAATAATTCACTGTGTGATTGATGTGTCTCTTGCTGGACAGCACCTTATTATATCATGAACCAAGATAAAAATTAAAAAGTGAATAAATTTACTACGTAATGACCAATGAAATTAATGAAGTGAATAAATATTCTAACAAATATATTCATTTTTACTCTGTTGTAACCGCAGACTAGTAAAAAGAACTAGGAAGAATAATCTATTTCATCGAGATCGATTTGTTATTATTAAAGATCGATTTGTTCTTATTAAAGATCTCTACAACATATTTTCTTATCAACTTTTAACTATAGATTCCTACATAAATTTTCACCTCATTTTGATCGAGATACATCGACTCCTGTTCTTTATTCCCTGTTCCCTATTCATTTCTTTAATTATACGCAGCTCCCTTCGCGTTTTATTCTCGCAGAAAAACTGTAAGCCTAGATCTCGCGAACAAACAGTTACGCTTCCCTCCCGTCGAGGATGACGCTGAAAGCCTATTCTACAATGTGCTTTTTGTTTCCTGTTTCTTGCTTTTTGCTATTTTTTGTATCTTGCCTTTTTGCCTCTCGTCCCGTTTTTCGTTGCTCGAGATAAACATTAACGAACTTCAAAAGAAACAGAAAACACGTATCATGAAATATAATTGTCGATAAAACGATCGCAAAGAGGAAAAAAGCAAAAGGTAAAAAGCAAGAAACAGGAAACAAAGAGCATATTGTAGAACAACCGCAAGATGATTAATGCGATGCGTTTAAGATCGTCTCGTTCGAGGATCTCAGCGATTCTTCCGCCATCGATGCATATATCATAAAGCTTATTTTTTTCATTCAATGCTAATGCTGATTAATTTTCACTTAATGGGCGCTAAAACGCGTTCCATTCGCGCCGCGAGTCTTTCCCTCTCTCAAGAGTCACGTTATTTCAAGCGGCCATCTGCGCCCCGCGGGGAAACTGTTCCGGCTTGTGCTTGACGCCGTACAAGTGTTTATCTGTCAACGCGATAACTGCGGACGCGACACTTCGAACGATCGTTAAAATTCCACCAATTTGTCGCCGCTTAAAGATATACTGCAAACGAGACCTTCAACTGTAATGGGATACGAAAAAATGTACGCGTATAATAAAATTTACGCGAGCCATTTGGAACCCAAGGAACGCACAAAAGTCAACAAAAAATCGAAGTGATTTTATTTTGATACATAAACGTTAATAACGTTAAATCAAATTTTGTAATAAAAAATCATCATATTGACTTTCATGACGTCAAAATGAAATTATTTTAACTTTCTCTCGACTTGGTTCCTTAGGGGAGGGGCTGAAAGTTACTTTGACGTGGTAAAAAATTGAGAGGCCCAGACACGCGCTAGGTAGATAAGAATCCCCGTTGAAGCATCCGTGAACTTTGCACCGTGAGAGGAGTTCGCTTTGCTTAACGAGTTCCCGCGCTTCGAGACAATGAAGTACATTGCGTGCGTTATTCCTTTCTTTCTCTTTCC
>NW_017257979.1:1604739-1657581 GCF_001594055.1 Mycetomoellerius zeteki
CTTGTGTAGTATTCATAATACAGTGAGAAGGGAAGCGTTTTATCGTAATTTGTTTATTGCGGCCGCCGCTTAATCCGCCGCGCCGTCCGAGAAGTTCAAGATTAACTTTTTTCTTGTTATCTTGTATAATGTATGTTAATTAAATGGTTCTTCTATCTACCGATCGATTTGACTTCTTCATGGCACGTCTCACGCATTTAAACGGTTGCTAATCCGACGTTATCATGCAATAATATTTTTTTGTCACATCTATAGTTTTGTACAAAATGATTTTATCATGCCTTTAATTTCTTCTCGTTTTTTTGTCTAATATCTATTTCCACCAATGTAAATTAACTTTAATCTCGGTTTAACATACTCTTCATTTGTTTTTAGTTTTATGAAATAGAAAAAGATGAAGAGCAAGTTGAACCGAGATTAAAGTTAATCTATATTCCCAGCGAAGAAACTCATTGAATTGATGTCGATCAGTCAACGGTGTAATATCGATTATTTATATCTAATGCTCGTTTCTACTAATGCAAATTAATTTTAATCTCGATTCAACTTATCCTTCATCTTTTTTCTAATTCTTAGAACTAGAAAAAGAAGAAGAATTAGTTGAACCGAGATTAAAATTAAATTGTATTAATATAAATGGACATAATTGATGGTTTCTTGCTGGGTTGACGAAAACAAGCGCAAATCTTATCTCGCATCAATAAAAATAATAAAATGATATCAATGAATCTCCTGAAGTAAAGCTTTAAATCGATGAGAATATAAAAGGGAATAAAATATACGAGAAATATAATATTAAATAAATGCAATGATTACTAAAAATTTGGAATAATGTTCAGGATATAATCGTCGCACTCTTGCTTCGTGAAATTCTTTCTTAAAAGCATGAACGTTAAAGAAATCACGTATTCAATTCATAAGATCCCACGTTATCATGCTCCTTACATTACATTCAAGCGTAATGAAATTCTTATTCACTTTGATGTATGTTTATATTACATTCGGAATCATGAATATCTCGCGCACATAAAGTTGCACCAATTATAATGTACCCGAGACATGCGCATCACATATCTAAATATTCATGTATCGTAATCTGTGCACGTATGTCACGTTGGCGTAATACTCAGTCTTGCTAGTATGGATAGCCAAAGAGGAACGATGATTTTTATGGCAAAGATTTGAAATTATAATGTGCCCTTCGATTTTTATGCCGTTTAATATATTACGTTACTTATAGTGATTATATTTGATTAGTATTTAAAGTGTAGCTTGAAACTTCATCCATTTCAAAATCTATTTCAAATTTTTTGAAATGGATAATGTTTTGTCTTTTTAGGCGATTAATATACTTTTAACAGATTTACTATGTTGCGCTTATTCTTTTCCATGTGATTCTTATTTATAAATTAATGCATCTCTCTGGAATCGACGTCGAATGGATGTCGATTCCATTGTCATTTCTCACTAGGTACTGTTTGCAAGTGATTTTCGTGATATGTACAAGAATGTTGATACAATATTCTGAACGTTTTATTATAATTTGAACATTCTGTAAAAGTTCTTTTATTCTTCCGAAATATGCACATTGAGAATATAAATCGAACTTTTCATGAATGCTTTTAGTAGGATGCCAGTCTTTTATTGGTCCTGCATATATTCTGTAGATAAGTATTATCTGTTTTCGTTCTAAAAAATATCAAAAAATATTTACTTATTTGCATTATATATTTTCTATCGTTTTCTTCAATGACAGACATACGTACATATTATTCTACATACATTTTTATGTAGTATACTTATAGATTCAAATAATTATTATATATTTAAAAATAAAGATGTTTATACTGTAATTTTATTGTTTTTCTTGTCATTTGCTGTGCTCTCTTAATAGTTTCTGTTGTGTTATCTGTACTTGTTTTTTTTTTCTATTTTTAGGAAAAGAATAACAATATCTTATGCAACATTTATGTTGCATAAGATATCTAAAAGACATCTTTTAAATGTCTAAATCCAGATAACACAGAGAGTTCAAAAAGAATTCAAAAAGAATTCAGTTGTTAATGTCATCAATTTAGAATTCATTTTCAGATATAAAAAGAATTCTTTTTTTAAACAATTCTGAAAAGAATTCTTTTTGTATCTAAAAATGAACTCGGAATTGATGACATACGACTGAATTCTTTTTGCGCTATCTGGAAAAGATGTTTAAAGACGTCTTTTAGATATTTTGTGCAATATGCATGTTATTTGAAAAGTTATACAAAATATCGAAATACAGCATGTCCTTCGTATAAAGTGTGTTGCGGGATCCTTTGATACGTTATCAATTTTTAAAATTTAAAATTTTTACAGGTTACATAATTGAATAATTACACAATTGGAATAATAATATTATAATACTCACTCTCTCTCTCTCTCTCTCTCTCTCTCTCTACACACACACATACACACACACACACGCACAATGTCGATAATTATATTAGAGATTATATATACGTGATGGGGGTAATAATTAACTGCAGCTGATAAAGTTATTAACTATACAGGTAATGATGGACTGGATAATTTATCGACTGCCGACTAAAAATTTTTTTTTAATTTTAAATTATAAACATTATCGATTTTTAATTTTCCATTTATCAAAAAAAAAGATTTTTTAATATATTTTATTTTTCTGAAAATTAAAGCGTGTTTCTAATTTCTAATTTATGATTTATAATAACTTTTGTTCGTACTAAAAACACGTGGGTGGGAAACGTGACGCGTGTAGAGTAGCGCTTGAAAAAGTGATCAAGAGAAAAGATATTATTTTATATTTAAAATAAGAAAGTAAGTTATTGTCTCTTTATGTCTAAATCTAGAATTTTTATTTATGTGAAGTTCATCTGACATTGAGCCTTCATCACGTGAATTCTGGTTTTAATCTAAAAGGTTTAAGGATTCTAACCTAATAACTTAACCTGAAAATGGGTCATAAAAGAAAGGTATTGTTTTTGATATTTACAAACACAATTATACAAATAAAATATAATATAAATTAGCAACTAAAAAAACCGTTCACACACACACACAATAAGATTATTGTTAATTTAATATAAAAATTATTGAACAATTTATACATACATAACCGTAACAACTTTGCTGTAAGAATAATATACTAACTAAAGACAGTTTAGTTTTCTAATTAAAATAAATGTTTTATCTAGGGCCGATGTGTGAAGCGAAATAAGCAAATAAATGTGGGAGAGAAGGAAGAGTTGGTGAAAGCACCTCATTCCTTTGTATTCCATCGTGGGTTGCCAGGAGATCATATCGTTGATCTTACTAAAGATTTTCGCAAAGTTATGGAACCTTTTACAGCTTCATCCTTGAAAATTCGAAAGAAAAATACTATTAAAGACTTTGTCTCTATCGCTAGTGTGCTGCATGTTAGTCACATGTGCATATTTACAAAAACGGAACTGGGAATGTACCTTAAGCTTTGCAAGTACTGTATTTGTTTTAATAAAATTTATCAATAAGAAAACTTTTTTATCCTTATTATCAATAAGACAATTATTTTAATTAATTCACAAATCGATTTATTGAATAATCTTAAATATTATTATAGGTTGCCTAGAGGACCTACACTTACTTTCAAGATACATAGTTTCTCCTTGACACGAGATGTTATATCTATGTTAAAGAAGCAGCTGGTATATGAGGAAGCCTTCCAAAGTTCTCCTCTATTGGTTTTAAATAATTTCAGTGGGGAAGGCATGCAACTAAAACTTATAGCTTCTACTTTCCAGAATATGTTTCCAACTATAAACTTGACTACTGTAAGTTTTGTGAAACAAGTCAATTTAAGAAACGCAATTTAAAACGGTTAATAATTAAAAAGAATTATTAATTTGTTAAAATATTTTTATAGATTAATTTGAGCACAATCCGTCGTTGTATATGCTTGAATTATAATATGACGTCTAAAACCATTGACTTCAGACATTATGCGATCAAAGTGGTACCTGTAGGTTTATCAAGAGGCATAAAAAAATTAGTGCAAGCTAAAGTACCGAATTTATCTAAATGTCAAGATATTTCGGATTTTTTAACAAAACCGATCATGTCTGAAAGTGAAGCAGAAGATGATGAAAGTAGTCATGTCATGTTATCACAAAAATTGTCTTCAAGAGGAAATCAGGTTAATTCTAAAAGTGCGATTAAATTATTCGAATTGGGACCGAGAATAACATTGCAGGTTAAAAAATTAATTAAGATTAATACAAGTAATAAATTTATAGGTATTTTCTAATATCTTTCTAACGTTAACCGTATGTGTTTAGTTAATCAAAGTGGAGAACGGACTCCTCGATGGTGAAGTACTTTATCATGAATTTATACATAAAACCGAACAGGAGAAACTTGCAATAAAGAAAAGAAGAGAAGAAAAGAAGAAATTGAAGGAAAAAAGAAAAAGATTTCAGGAAGAAAATAAGAAAAAGAAAGAAGCACAAAAGCAAGAACATAAACAGAAATCATTGAAAGGAATTCAGAAGAAGAGAGAAAATGATATGCTCCTACAAAAAATTGCGAAGGAATCTATTGAAAAGAGTAAACTGGAGGAAGATGACGATGCACAGTATTATCGCGAAGAAGTAGGAGAAGAGCCTGATAAAGGTATAAATATGTTTAGAATTTAATATTTTAAATATATTTAGAGATATTTAATTTGATACTAAACAATGTGATTTTCTATTTTAGATTTATTCCAAACAAAAACTGGTACAAAAAGGCCACATAAGCACATAATGAGATACAAGCCGAAGAAAGCAAAACTCGACAAATCTTAGGGTAATATTAAATAATTGTCAATAACTAAAATATCTTGGAAATAAAATGTTGTATTACACGTACAAATGTCAACACATTTTTGCGAAACATCCTATTAGATATATAAACGAAAGCACTATTCAGTTCGGCCAGAGAATTTTAATCTATCAGAGTATCTCCACTAAAAATGAAGAAAAATACATAGGGAAGAAAGGAAGTCATATAACTGTACAATTAAGAAAATTGTTTATTATACTGCCATTTGTACAAGGAACGTTTTGTACGAATTTTTACTTTTTACATTATTTAAGCAAATATTTATTAATTTTAATTACATAAAGAGAAATTCAATAACATGTAATTGCTAAACCGAACAACTTAAACGTTCTATTTTTTGTCATAAAAATTTTATTATTTAATAATTCGATTGTCATATTATTTTGTATAATTCAATATAACATAATTATTTCTTCACCAAGATTTCTATTCTGCAATATAAATTTAATTTCATACATTTTTACTCTATATTTAGAGACTGCGTAATTTTTACATAAATCAACATATAGCTTTACTTGTCTGAGGCGTTGAGTGGCTTGTTGGTCGGTGCGATTGACTCGCGATCTGTAAATCCGGGTTCAATCCCACCTGCGCTCACATACGCGATTTTTCGCGTTTAATGCAAGAGTCCCATTGTCCATGAGGTATTTGCCACGTATCGCGTAACCAATAGAAGCGATCCGCTGTTGTTATTAATTATGCGGTTACGCGATACGCGGCAAATACGTCTCGTGGGACTCTAGCATAAGGAGTCGAAAATGATTCCATTTGATGTAAGAAGAGATCTTTAATCATCAGCGCCGTTCGGATCTGGCGTTAAACTGTAGGTCCCATATAAAGAAGTAAGAAAACTATGTGGCTATATGTAACATGCATGGCAAGCGTGTATAATGGAAAACGCGACATGAGAAATACTTGTCTTGAAGCCTCTCTTTCTCAGCGTTGTGTTTTATTTAAAAAGTGATATCATAACTATATTATTATTTTTAAAACTACATATAATAAGATAGAATAATAAATATCACGTAAAAAATTAGAAGGCACAATGTAAACAGCGGATAAAATTTAATTTATAGTATCTATATTACTGATTTATCTCGGTCATATATTTTTATATATATACACACTCTATATTCTGATCAAGTTATATCTCATTATATGTATATCACAGGAATTATATTTTCTTAAACTGGCAAATACGTGTAAAATTAGCAAAAAAATATACCGTTATCATCTGTAGTCGATGTATAAAATAAGTAACAGAGTTCACATAGTTCTCCGCACTACAAAAATATGAAATTATTATTGTATTATCTTAAAATTAAAAATTGCGATATTTACATTTTATATGCTCTATATGTTACGCAAACTTTAAATTAAATTATTGTTAAATACCATGTGATAAAAGGCCACAGATTACATATATACATAGTAATTAAATATATGTAGTAATCAATGTCAATACAGGGCAACGCGACGAAATGTTCTCGTAGATCATGAACTTTTGGAATTTAACAATTTTTGGTATTCTTCTATTTGCTTCTCGAGTTCCTTTATAGTCTTCGATCTAGTTCGACACACGTCCCTCATAATCTGTTTCTCTTTCTCCAATTTCGTTATTCTTATCTCGTCCTGTATAAAATTATATCATTAATTACTATTATACATATAAGATATAATTTATAAATTAATAATAATGATACTAAGGTTTAACTAGAGCAATCAATGAGACAAAATTGTTCTTGCATTTTTGCATATTCTTCTTTTTTTATTTTCAAATCCCATTAAAGGCTCCAATTCTGAAAAACTGGCATATACTTACATCAATTACGCCGCTGCTCGTGCCACAAAATTTCAACATTTCCGGCATTGTCTGGCATGCTTGATGTCTCCTATTTATGAGTTTCTGTTTGCATACATCACATTCTTTCGCGCTTGTACGTATCATAGCTATCTGTAATCGCTTAATTTCCGCTTTCAGCTCGCTATTCTGTAAAAACAATGCGTATTTATGAAATTACATTTATATTTACAATAATAATAAACTTGATAATAATTAAAATATGACCAAGTACCTTGTTAGTATATGCTGATAGGTGTTCCTGTAGTTCTTTGCACTTCATTTGATAAGGGAAACTTCCGCTACGTATTTGCAGTTCTAACGTCGCAACCTTTCCATTCTTTGATACTACCTCTAACTGCAACTCCCGTATTTTGTTTTTCAACGTCGCGCAACTACATTCATCATTGTGAGACCTTTCGGAGGACATGTTCGTTTGCGTAGATTGCAACAAATTATTCTGATCTCTCTTTTCAAAAGTTTTGATTTTGTCCTGTAACTCGTCAGCTTCAGCGCGACATGTGAAATACTTGTCCTGAAGCCTCGCATTCTCAGCGTCGTGCTCGCAAATAACAGCCGCCAACTCGTCTAATTCTTTATCGAGTTCCACATTTTTTTCCTTCCACTCCTTTATCTCGTGGAGATAATTCTCGATGTCCTTGTTTTTTTGATTCAACTGAACTTTCGTCGCTTCCAATTCTAATGCAATTTTGTTTTTCTCTTGTAGCAAATTGTCATACTTCTCGCAAGCAGTATATGCATTGTTATGTCTGGACGACAGTGTTTCCTTTAATTTTTGATTGTCTTTGCACGCCGCATCATGTTGACTGCTTAAAGTAATCACTTGCTTCATCAGATCGGTTTTCACAGCCTGCAACTCCGTTATTCGATTGCTAGCACCGTCTAAATTATTCCGCAAAGACCTGTTCAAGTCTTTCAGTTCTTCCATTTGTTCTTCCGCTTGGACTTTGCTCGTACTGTTCCTGACTCGCTTTTCTAATGTCGCGCACTTATGTTTTAACATCGTGTAATCGTTCCTCAAAGCGTTCATCTCTTCTGTCAAAGTCATGTGCTTATTATTTAATTCAGTTATCTGCTTGTTTAGCTCCGTGTTCTTTAGCTGTTCAAAATTCAATTGATCTTTAATCGCATCGATCTCCTTTTTATTTTCCATTTTCAAGGTCTCTATTTCCACCTTGTACTGCTCTATGTTGGCTTTCCGCTCGCTAATCTGTTGTTTCAGCCGCTTGTTTTCGGGCACGATCGTCTCCAGATTAATTTTATACTCTGTCAGCTCATCGCACTTAGTTTTCAGAAGTTCCTTGATTTCTGTGATACACAACTCTTTCTCTTCCAATTCTTTATGCAAATCGTTGTAAGTTTCCGTCAACTGCTCCAGCTCGGCCTGCATTTTCTGACTGATTTGATTGCTTTTCATTAATTCGTTACTTTTCAAGTCAGTGATATTCTTCAGTTGCTTCTGATTAGCTTCGAGGCCTTCAATGCTATTTGTAAGTTCCATGTTTTTCGTCTTAAACGACTCTATCGTGCATGTGAGATCTTCGATTCGTTTATTGTACGCCTCCTTTTCTGATTTCAACTGCCTCTGAAATTCTGATTCTTTATTTTTGATCGTCTCTTGCGCTTGCTTTTCTCGTTTCTGTGCTGTAATAATGGCTTCTTCATTCACCGTGTCGATCTTAGAATATTTATTATATTCAATTTGTAAATTGTTGAGATCCGTCTCAAGTAGGCTATTCTTCTCTCTCAATACCTCTCTATCGCGATTACTTTCTTCCAAAAGGTGTCCTAAACGTGTAATTTCTTTCTGTAAGTCCTTGGATGCAATTTCTCGCTCAGACAGGTCCTTTTGAAGTTTCTCTATCTCACACTCCAGTTCTTTCACCCACAGCAATGTACGTTTCTCCGAGTCTACCCTCTGCCGCTTTTCATCTTCGAGCTTTTGCTTCTCCTTATTGAAATTTTCCTGCATAGTTTTTATCACTTCTTTTTCTTTCATCAAAATAGTTTGCATAAATATTTGGAACAGCTCATCCACCGATTTATCCACAAATTTCTGAGTATCGACTTTAGGTTCGAGAGACTTTATTTCCTTAATGATGTTCTTAGAAGTGTCATTCAATATATTTTTGAGCTTCTTGTTATCGTCAGCTAATGTTTTATCTTGCTGTGACTGAGACTGATATTCAGTTTTCATCTTCTCAAATTTATTTTCTATGTCGCGCAGCCTGATCAGTTCCTGTTTTAGGTAATCGTTTTCGGAATTGCATTTGTTTATTTTTTCATTAAGTTCCGACAGTCTATTTTCCGATTCTTTAATATAATTAGCTAATTCCTGCGAGAGAGCTGCTTTAGAGCTGGTTAACTTGTCATTCATTGCTTTTAGTGAATCTAGTTTTTCATTATATTCTTGTTCCAAAAGAATGATGTCGTTGTTAAGTACCTCTTTCTCTTTCTTTGTTAAATTTAATTCCTGTTCTAGGCAGGAATGGCTTTGACGTAATTCATTTGCTATTTGCTCTTTCATCAATTTGTCTTCCTTCAAGCTATCTACTTCAACCTCAAGAAGCAACTTTGCATTTTCAATTTCTTTGTACCTTACAGTAAACTCCTGTAACTTTTTTGTCATATCTTGTATCTCATTTTCAAGAATATCAGCTTTTTCCAACGTAGTAGCATGCAAGAGTTCACTTTCCGACAATTTCTGCAACAATTCTTCATTAATAGTCTTCAAAGTATTAATTTCATCCAATAGCATTCTTTCTTTTTCGTTGATGAACTTTGTAAGATCTGACTTGATACTTTCGTTGTTCTCCTTTATCGTCTTGAAATCATTTTGCAAATCGTTCATAACTTTCACGATATTTTCTAGTCTTAATGAAGTTCTACTTGGGGATTTCTTTATGCTGGAATTCTTATCATCAGTCGATGTTGAATCCATGGTGCTATTCTGTAATTCTTCGACTTCATTACATTTCTCTTTGTATAAATCCGATAACGTATTATGATCTTCTTTCAAAATTTGTAATTCGTTATTTAGAGATTGAAGTCTTTCCTCAACGCAGGTGACATTCATGTTCTCCGAAAAACTGGCATTAAGAGATAAATTACACGCACTTACATTTAAATCTTCTTTGGCCTTCAATATGAGCGCATCACTCTTTGCAGATTTGCTGGAGAATTTCCTCTGCAAGTTTTCCAATTTGCGATTAAGAGTCTTTACTTCGAGTTTCAGCATTCTTCGATTTTCGTTTAACTCGTTCAAGTGGCTACACTGTGTACAGGTACCTAATTTTAGATCGCTCAGCTTTCTATTGAGATTTGTGAGATGATTAACTTCCTCTTGCAAATTTACGATTTTTGTTTCAGCATCATCATTTAATGTAGATTTATCCATTGCATCGTTCATCAAGGTATTATTAAATAATGTCGACAAATGCATGGTATTGTTGCAAGAATTGAGTTTTCGTGCATTATCTAGATCTTCTATAGTTTCTATTAATTGACTGGATATTTTCGAGTTTTCTTCAGTTAAAGCTTTTAAGTTAGTTTTGAATTCCATTAGCTCGGTTTTCAATACAGTATTCTCCATTCTCAGCTGCTCCACATCATTGTTACCAATGCTCTCTTTATTTTCCAGTGATAATTCTAGTTTGTTTTTTAGAATATTACATTCTTGTTTTAATCCTTCGTTTTCCTCGATCTTATCCATTAAATTAGTGGAAAGATCACTGTTTTCAGCTATTAAATGCTTATGTTTCTCCGTAAGATTCGTTAATTTATCTTTATATATACAATCGTGTTCATACAAAAGTGACTTACTCTCTTTCAACATTTCGAGCTCTTTCGTTTGGTCTGTGAGATGGGACAACAATTCTATATTTCTTGTCTGAAACTCACTAATCCGTTTTTCATACTTTTGAATTATCTGCTCTTCGTTTAAGTTTACCTCAGGCATCCTCGAGCGAAGAGTTTCTAATTGTTCATTAAGATTTGTTAAATTATTTTCGAGCTCAAGTTTCTCATCCATTATCTTTGAGTTTCGCTCGTAAAGCTCATCGATAATCTGCTGATAGTAAATAACTGATTCCTCATTGCATTCCTTTTCTGTTGCTAATTTATTTGCCAATTCGCTGTTCTCGGTTGTTAATAAATATATAGTTTGTTGCAAGTTTTCTATGTCTGCTTTCAAGCTTTGCACAATGTGCTTTATTTCATCTAATTCCTGATTTTTCAAAACAAGATCTGCAGACAACTTAGCACTATCTTCGTCTAGAGACATCTTTGTAATCGATAAATCGTCTGTAACTTTCGACGAATCACCATTATCTAAATCGGATTCATTATATGACATTGACTTCGTTGCTTGTTCTTTTAAGTACGTATTTTCGTTTTGTATATCCTGAATAATACTTTGCAAATCATTAATACGACTTTGTAGATAATTAATTTCGTCTTTGCTCTGATTCTCCATCAATTCCTTTCCGGGACTCTTCAACGATTGTTGACACAATTTTATGGAATCTTGTTCATCTCTTTCAGATATCGAATTTGAGACTTGCGCATCCAGTTGAATTTTCTGTAATTGTATTCCATTCGATTCATCTTCTACTGAAATGCAATGCTGAGCATTGGCTAGTTTCTCTCTTAACTCGTGAACTGTATACTCAAACTCTTTTGTTTTCAACGTGAGACATTCTATTTCTTTTTCCATATCATTCTTCTGTAACTGCAATTCATTTATCCTGTTTTTCATTAAATTGTTATCCAATTCCGCTTCCGATTTTTCTTGTAGTTCACGCACTGTATCTTCCAATTTACTTTTCTCAACTACAAAATTTTCAATGGATTTTCTGTGTTCTTCGAACATTTTTTGCGCTTCTGCTTGACATACATTTAATTCTTCTTTGATTGAATTATTATACGATTCTGCTTCCTTTAACTTTTCTTGCAATTCGAAAATTATTTGTTCAGATTTATTTTCAGATGTAAGAGTTTCATATTTATTTGCTTCATATTCATTTAATTTGTTTTTCAGTGAATTGTTTAATTCTACTTCTTTCAATTTCTCTTCTAATTCACTAATTATAACTTTAAATTCATTTTTCTCGATTGCAAGAATTTGAATTTGGTTTTCTAAGTCACAGTTCTCTTGTATATATAGCTCCTGTGTATCTAATTTATTTTTCATTGAATCATTCATTAATTGTACTTCTGTCAATTGGTGTCTCAACTCATTATTGATTCGTTCAAATTCCATTCGTTCCTTTATAACATCTTCTAGATGTTGAAGTTTATCTAAATCTTGCTGGTATTTATGCACTTGATCTTCCTTTGTGCTAACAATTACTTTCGTTTCTATTAATTGCTCTTGAAGATCATCAACAGTAAGTTGAAATTTGTGATTTTCAGATTTAAGTTGCGCAATCTGCTTTTCTTGATCTTGAAATTTCTGAATTTCTAGTTGCTGCTCGTTTAATCTATCTTTTATAGAATTATTAATTTCTTCCGCTTCTCTTAATTTACTTTGCATTTCAGAAGCAGATATATTCTTTTCTTCTTGAAGATTTTGTAGCATTTGCTGTTGCTCCTCCAGTTTATCTTTCATTGAATTATTGTTTAACTCTGTTTCTATTAGTTTATTTTGAAGATCAGTTATTTTACATTGCAGTTCATCTTTTTCAGATGAAATAGTCTCATTATTCGACAAAGTTTGAATAAATGGTATTTCTAATTCTACATTCCGTGTTAACTTATCTTCTAATAAAATATTGCGTTGTTCGGCTTCATTAAGTTTTTTTCGTAGTTCAGATGCCACATGTTCATATCCATCTTTTTCAGCTGTAAGAACAGTTATCTGTTTGTGTAGATCTGGAACGTTTTGCACCTCTACCTCTTGTGTAGACAATTGCGCAATTTTCTTTTCTAAATCTGGTATTCTCTGTAGCTCTGCTGCTTGTGTGTTTAATTGATCTTCTGCTAAAGTGTAACGTAATTCAGCTGCAGTTAACTTCTTACGAAGTTCAGATGCTATATGTTCGAAAGCGTCCTTATCAGATGTGACATTTTCCAATTGCTTTTCAAACTGTGAACATTTCGCAAGTTTTTCCTGGAGTTCAGATAAATGATCTTCCAAATGTAGCTGCTTTTCCAAGGTTGTAAATTCCTTAAGCTCTGAATATTCTTCGGTTAAATTACGAATTCTGTCCCGTAGAGTATGCTTCGGTGTATCAGGTGAGTTTTGGCTAGTGTTACAACAAAGAATGATAAAATAATTGTAAAACAAAATCAAATTAATTTTTCTGTATTTACCTTATAGTTTGAGTAGACACTTCAATTTTGTCAGATGTGATGCTATTATTGCTGTAGTTTAAAGGTGATTTGATAAATACATCATCGTTAAATTTTACGCGATGTTTGTCACGATATGTAACAAATGGATCCTCATCGCTACTAATGTCTTCATAACGATTTACTTCACTATTGATAAGTTCCAGCTCAAAATCAGCAAAGGCTATTTGGAATGCTGTAAGAACAATACACATATTTTTAATTTATAATTCAGTTTATCAAAATATTCAATTTGCATAGTATAAAAAATTAACGCACATGAATCCATAGTATTAGATTTGTATCTAATATGTGATTTGACAGGCGACATTTCTTTGATTGGTGATAAATGCGAGAACGTTTGAAATAAAGATGTATTCAATTTATTAAATCCACCAGTTCCGCACCAAGTCTGTCTCCTTTTTTCTTTAGTTTTGAACGATGCTGTAGTATTGCGATTATCCGCGGTGATTATCCGAGTTTGCAATAATCTAATACGCTCTTCTAGATTCTGGTTAATGCGATCTTTCTCTTGCATTTTAGATTCCATTTCTTGAAAATCAGTTGTTTGAGTTAGCTGTTTCATTCTCTAAAAATATGAATTTATTATGTGAAAAGATCTTAAGATTTAAATATTTGTTCCCTCTTACAGTACTATCCTGGGTATTTAGTGTTCGACTTCTGTTCGTGCAATTTCTTGCAAATTCGATAAATTAAATTATACATATATTTTATTATTTTCCAAAAGAAGTATAAACATTTGTTCTAGAAAGTTGAAAGTATGTTCGTGAATTTTTAGAAATTTTTTGAACTATTTTGAATAGATTAAAAAATATATGGATTCTAGATATTCAGACTTGTACCGATGAGGCATCGCTTTGTGCCTGATACTGTAAGGATTAGCAAGAAAAGACTTTGTCGTGTGATTGTGTAAAGAATTCAATCAAAAAATTTTCCATAATAACCCAAAATAAAACATTTATAATATACACTTACCTCTAATTCTGTATGTAATATATCTATTTGTTTCGCGTATCGTTTTAAAAGTACACCGTCAGACATAACTTCATTCAATTTAGGATCATTTTTGATATTTCTAGCTCTAGATGCAAACCTATTCATTAAAGAAAAAATCAGTTACACTAAATTTACGTTAATATACACATTAAATAATTTCAAAAATACTAGAGCACGAGCATGGCATGGCAGACAGCGCACTGGTCTGTCATACCAGAGATCCCGGGTTCGATCCTGATAGGAATCAAAATATTTACGCTCGTGTCTCCTCTCGGAAAAGAATAGCAATCTCCCGAGAGTATCCTTGCTCACAGAAACCTCATGAAAAATTCGCCGTTCGGAATCGGCGTTAAAACTGTAGGTCCCACATGCTTGTGGCAATTGAATAATCAGCGTGCGCACCACAAGCATATGAGAGAGGTGTAACAGGCCAGAGGTCTAACGTAAAAAGAAGAAAAAATACTAACGATAATGTGCATTGAGTTTCATCTAGAGCAGCCGGTGTCACAGCACATATTATCACCGTCATTGCGTTGCCACCCAAAGAAGCTTGAAGTAATCTTGTTAATTTACTATCTCGGAAATTTATATAGTCTTGTGACTCGCTCAACTGTTTTATTACTAAAGCCAACGTTGAAAGTGATAAGTTAATATGACGTCCTTCTTTGAAACGTTCTCCAGTAGCACCTGTCAGACGAGCTCTTTCTGAGCCAGCAAGATCGACCATATTTAATTGCGAAACTTGTATCGCACCATCTGAACCTGCACCAGCCTCACGACTTTCAATCGTCTGCAATAATGTTACTGTGTTGCAACTTTCAAATTTATGGGGTATATGGATTATTATCTCTCTAGATATAGGCTGCACCCCATTATTAACTGCAAGTACTAAAAATCTATAAAATATGTAGTGTAAACTATACATTTTCTGTACTGCAATGAATAACAAAACGCAGCCATAGTAAATTACATCTACTATATATAATTACTTTATCTAATAATAATTATCGGAGTAATAAAATAAATAATTCTTTTTTTTTAATATCTCACATATAGTATTAAAGAAAATTGGTGTTCTTACAATTCTAAATATTGTATGGCTCCTGCTACTTCGCTCATTCATGTTTGTTTCGCCTATTCTTCTGCTTTTATTACCTTTGTTCATTATTGCTAAAACATGCTCTGGACTATTTGTAACTTCTTCCTTACACTTTACGAATACTTGCCCATTTATATCTTCATGTACTTTCAAATCTATTGAGTTTTTGTCTAAGAGATCATTGACTTTTTCATTATAAATCTCTAGGTATGATACCCTGAAATATTATATATTGTTAAAATGCTATACTTCTTATATGGATTTTAAACAACCAATAATACTGAACAGTAATATTGAATCAGTAATACCAATGGTACATATCAACATATTTGCAACATTACATAATCAATATTATTGACAAATATTATTAATAGCCTTATTTCAGCTCAGTTTTACATAATTGTGCAACTATACTAACAGAAATGCTGAAGTACTCTTTTTGTGGATCTTACAAAATTAATAATACTATCAGAATCAACAAATACTAACACTATTACAGGTGGTAATCCAGATTTCTTTATTGTTGAGCAACAGTATTGCTGTGATAGGGAATACTGATATTCAAGAATGAAGAAATCCAGATTACTGTCAATATTCTATAATATCAATCCAAATTGACCTTGTAGGATCACCTTAAGATCCACATTATTGATGTTATAACTTGTACAGATAGAAATTTTGAGAAGTAGATAAGAGAGTTCTAAACTCTTATTTAATTAAATTATACTTTTGTTAGAACAGATGTATTTTAAACTCTCTTATCTAAGTAAATTATTTTTTTGTCACAACAGAGATATCTACCTTAATAAAAACTCGCGTCCTGGAACGTTGGTTATTGCGTCAAACATATGTTCGACAGCCATAGGTACTACGCCAGGCTCTTCCAAAGTACCCATCATGGTATAAGTTTTACCAGAACTTGTCTGTCCATAAGCGAACACTGTGCCGTTAAATCCATTTACAGCAGCATTGACAATAGGCTTTACAACATCAAATACATCGTTGTTGTTGGCGTTTGTATCAAAAATATGATCTGCAAATGTAACATCATGTAAACATAATTTGTGAATCTTATATCAAGGTCAAAGGATAAAAGATAAAAAGATGGCCGGTAAAAATTATAACCTCACATAACAATGATACAAATTAACATTGAATACTTCTTTGGTTGTACTTCACGATGTATATGTTTTATATCTAAAGAAATGAAATATTTTTAATTGAAGGAAAAAGGAAAAGTAAAAAAAATCGAAAGAAAATGTAAATACAAAAAATAATTTTTCGAGGAAGATACGCCGGAAAAAATGAAACGTGCCTCGGACACGTGTTTCAAAATTTGCATTCATTCTAATTTCGTATAACATTGACGTACCAAACTCGAATCTACCATCAGATCGCTTTCTGTATTCAGGGTCGTTAGCTATAATGGTGTTTTCATTGGTGACCCATTGTATCGATAAGTTCTCATCCTTTTCTCGCCTGATGAGAGGCCTGACTTTGATAGCCACTTTTATGCTGTCTGACATTATGACTCAGTTTTTCGGTTCTAACAAATATTTCAAGGAAAGAAGCCTCGTATTTATTGTCATAATCGGAAAACGCACTCACGAGAATCACAAATATTTCTCATGTCACCATAACAGTCGACGGAAGACTAAACGCTCGTTGCGCCGTTCAAATTCAAATCACAATTTACCACGCATGCGTCGACCGTCACTTATCGGCTGCGTTCGGGGAGACGCTATTGGCGATATTTGTGTCATTCTATTAAAGTCACTAGATCTATAATGCGGGGTCTACAATAGAAGTCGAAGCGGTCTTAAGTCATAGAAAATTAATCAATCACAGTTGATTATTCTTCTCATATTCGACTGTGATTGGTCAATTTTCTACGACTTAAATCCTACGACTTCTATTGTAGACCCCGCATAAAGCTGGTTCTACATTAGTCGCATCGCAGCGTCGCGAGCGTTGCGGTCCAATCAACGTCAATCTAGCTCGACTCTGATTGGACCACAACGGTTGCGATACTGCGATGCGACTAATGTAGAACCAGCTTTAAGTACCGCAACTCGCATCTATAGGTCTGTTCTTTTTGGCTGAACTTTTGCACCAGTTCATCTTTTTTTCCTTTTTTCTCCAGGAGGAAAAAAGAGAAAGAAAGCCTAAGGGTGAAATCACACGGTGCGGAAAAAGACTGCGGAATAGAGAATGCGTCATTTAAGCAACCAATCAGCGCTATTCCGAATAGCGCTGAATAGCGTTGATTGGTTGCTTCAATGAAGCATTCTCTATTCCGCAGTCTTTTTCCGCACCGTGTGATTTCACCCTAAGAGGTGTTGTAGAAGTTTAGTGCACGAAGGGACATGTAAGTACAGTTTAAAAGATGAATCACCCAACCATCAATCTTGGAATCGTGTACTATGTGCACTTCGGCCATTTTGACGCAACATTTCTGAAATCAATTGCGCTACTTTAGAAATCTAGTGACTTTACATTCTATCTTCATCGTCCACTAGACATGAAACAAGGATAGCATGACACAAATAGCGCTGATAGCGCGCTCCCCGAACGCAGTCATTCAATCGAGACGAAATTATTTTGGACCGCATATGGACAGACATTACTTTCATTCTGATTGGTCAAAGTTAATTTTCTAACTTCTCCGTCATTTGTCCAATTTCACTATGCATTTGTCCATTGCGTCTAATTGTGATGAGTGATCCAGGTGCGTGATGTCGCTAATGTCGCATTTCGCCATGTTGTGTATGATGACGTATCTTTCGCCTTGTTCTATCATGACATAAAAAAGCGCGCGTCGGAAGTGCGAAACGTCGCAATTTTCGACAATTTTGGCAAGAAGTAATTAACTCTGATTAATTTTAACATCGTCCTAGTAAAGAATTGTGCAATAATCGTGAAATACAATCGTGCGCTACGTCGCACACAAAAAATGCGTGGCAATGGGGGAATGCTACGTGGAGAAGAAAGACAATTGAAACGCGCAGCAGCATATCAGTGAGTGATATTTAATTTTAAATATATAACTTAATATCATAAGAATATTTTCAAAATTTGTTGTACTATATTTATAGATATATTTTTTTAAATGTGAACATTAATATAAAATATAATTTTTTTTGCGTGAAGATGGCAATGAGGGTAGCTATACGTACAGAGGAAAGCCTATTGGAACGCGCGATAGTTGGTAAGTGATATTTAATATCAATTAATATATAATTTAAGATGGAAATGGTTCGGAAACACGCTATTAGCGCTATTTAATTGTGTTTTAATTGTGTCATTCTATCCTTGTTTTACGTTTAATAAACAACAAAGATAGAACGACAGAAGTAGCGCTAATAGCGTCTCCCAGAACGAACCATATTAATGTTACATCGATGATATTTTTAAGATTTGCTGCACTATGTGTATGTAGAAACATGGATGTGAATATAAAACACCTTTTTTTCTTATGCTAAGATGGCAGGTGATTACGTGGAAAGAAAAGACATTTGGAACGCGCAGTAGTGGTGAGTGATATTTAATTTCAAATATATAACTTAATGTCATAACAATGATATTTTCAAAATTTGCTGTACTATATATATGTATATATATTTCTAAAAATGTGAACGTGAATATAAAACACGATTTAACGATATACAACATACATATAATATTCCTACATGACTTCTTGTATCTAAAAAAAGCATCCTTTTTTAATAAACTCTCTGGCGTTTTAATTAAACGCAGCGTGAAAATACATTCGCAAGATCAGTATATTATAATGACGATGTTTGATAAATTCGAGATGCGATACATTTGATTAAAAAAAAAAAGAAATAGATTTCTTCAAGAGGATCGCTTTTCTCTTGCAGAAATTTAATTTAATACTGGTCAATTTAATATTGAAAATTACTTATTTTAGGTATTAAAAGCATTGAATAACAATGCTTTTAAAATCTCCAAA
Organism: Mycetomoellerius zeteki; assembly: GCF_001594055.1. Classification (NCBI taxonomy): domain Eukaryota; kingdom Metazoa; phylum Arthropoda; class Insecta; order Hymenoptera; family Formicidae; genus Mycetomoellerius; species Mycetomoellerius zeteki. Next base: position 1,623,892 of record NW_017257979.1, read on the forward strand.
TAAGTAATTATAATACACACTATCCTCCAGTGTTAAACTTCTAAGATTTCCTCATCACTTTTTATAAAATTTTAATACTGGAAGATAGTGATTAACTATTTATTTTGGCTATTAAAAGTATTGTAATTCCATGCTTTCAATATTCAAAATAAGTAATTAAAATGACGATTTTTCAGTATTAAATTAGATTTCTGTAACGGACGGATAATTATTACGAATAATCGAGCCAACTTAAAATTTCCTCTTTAACAACCATAATTTTCTTCGAAATTTCTCATCCGGGCAAATTTTGCGCCACAGACGAAGATAAAATATATGATATATTTTCCTTAAACTTTCGGTCATTTCATATCACACGTTAGACGGCTCAACCGAGGCAGGTTACATTTTAGGCTACATTTGCAGGACTGGATGTCTATATTCTCAATAATAAAGAACAGACACAGTCCGTCTCGCTGTCATCTATGTCTGTATACTTTTGAAGTTCGCTCTTTGTTATATAGCACGCCGTTCTCTACGTTTACGTTTGTACATTTTACGTTAGTAAATGTACTCAGTGACTTTATATCTATCTGATAATCGAAAGCGTATCTCTACAATGCTCTCTTGTTTGCTGATTTACTTTGGTCTCGGAACGAGACTAAACATAGCATCTTTTCTCTTTACTGTCGCCGCCTACTTTTACAAAAGCACTTCTTGTTATGTGAATCGCCAGCGTTTCGTACACGTTTTATTCTCTCAATACGAATATCTGTCACAAATTGAATAAATATATTGTGTTAGTATCTAAATTAAATAAATTCGTAAATTTAAATTGGTCGATAACGATACCAATGGACGGATTGTGGACTGGTATACGACTCAGTTTAAGTTAACACTTATTTACTGTAAAGTCTTTGTTAAGAATATTAAATAATAATAGTTTATACGTAATATATATCTTTAATAGATATCCTTTTTTGAAGAGAAATAATTTCATATGTTAATATATATTTTTTAGATAAATGAATTATAATGAAATAATGAATTATATAGTGAATGATTTTTTTTTAATGTTGACTAATTGTTGAATATTAAACTTTTATGCAATAATTTCTTTATAATAGGTAGACAAGAATTGAGGTAGTGAAACAAAGTTGCAATTATTACTATTAATTTAGCTAAGTACTCTTGTAAAATGTACGCATATCACAAAAACTTTCACATATTTCATTCACGTATTAATAAACTGTATGAAATATGCCTGGATCTCCCATGTAATGTTAATTATTGGAAGCATAAAATTCGTATAAAGTAAAATCGTTAAAAATTCAATATATTCAATGTAAAAATTGTATATAAAATGAAATATAGTTATCGAAAAATCCGCGATTGTCCTAATCATATGATTATCAAGAAGTGCTATGGATTCATCGCGGTAGTTTGTTGATTTTATATGCTTTTTGTAATGACTTTGATGTGCAATGCTCGAGCACTCACTCAACAATATACACGAGAGTTAATTATATTCCATATTCTCGAGAAATACGGCTTAGTAAGTACTCATATATTGATATAAATATCCAAGTGTAGTATACAAGTACTGCACTTGGAATATATAAGTACTACGCTTGATATATGTATACTGGCAGTTTGCAAAGAAAGTTCAGTCCACAATTCTTATATTATTTTAGTTGTGACGGAGTGCTAGATCTGTAAGACGGTGGGGCAGGTAAAGCTAATGACGGTGGTAAGCTAACAGTACTCGTCAGAGTAGAGTCCAATTTACGCGCTTCGTGCTCCAATAATACCGCATCCAACGATGGATCTTGAGACACGGTTCTCAAAGAGTCGCCCAACGCTTGTCGCAATTGTTGCATCTCTCTACCGGCTCGTGAGCTCCGTAAAACGTACAATTGCCTGCGCTTTATCTCTTGATTGAGTTGTTCTCGCAACAGTTGTATCTGTAAAAAAAATATGCATTTTATTTATATGAATTCATAATCATTAGATGACGATAGATATATATTACGTGCATATTCACTGCAATATAAATATTGAAAGTATGCGAGGTAATATAAATATGTATAAAATATATACCTGATTTTCCAAACGCGATACTTGCTGACGATGGCTCTGTTCTCTTGCCTCTAATAATTTCTCGGCTTGCAGTTGCGCGGCTCTAATCCGTTCTAATTCACCGCATCTATCTCGACTCATATCCAATAACGAATGAGAGGAATGCATGTAAGTTGATTTCACGCGTATAAGCTCGGCCTCCTTCTCCGCTAATTGGGTCTCCAGTTTGCGTATCTTTAATCTCAGTTCTCTATTTTCATGCTCTAAATTGTCGAGACTGTAACTAGTGCCCAGGAGTTCTATATGTGCTTTCTCCGGACGTTCGTAACTCTTACTTCGAATACTAGTCTTGCTCGCAGCAATTTGACGCTCTAAATTACGTTTGTCAGCTTCTAACAACTTCACCTAATTACAAGATATATTTTGTAAATATAAAAAGTTCAATTTTTTTATATATAAGATCTGTTCTTTGTAGACTAAACTAGTGTACACTTGCTGTACTTAAAATGAAATAAATATACATTTAAAATTTAATAAATAAAAGCGAGATAAAAAATTTTAGTACAGTCCAGTGCAACAAAGAACAGACCTATACTAGTCTTTAATTTTTGCAACATTTGTCTACAAAGCTTGCTTACTTTGTCATTGAGAGCCTCTACTTTTCCTCTCATCTCACTCCTTTCTCTTTGAGCAGTTTGCAATTGACGTAACAGAGCTTCATCCTTAGTCGCACCACTTTCTGGTGGCCACGTAGACAATCTTAATTGCGACTCTAAAGCTGATCGCTGTACTTCATTATTGGCTAGGTCATTCTGTAGCCGTGCATTTTGATCAATCAGTGATTGATTGGTATGCTTTAAATTGCTCAAGGATTGTTGAGCCGTTTCCAAGCGTTCAGATAATATTCTACGATCATTCTCGGTATTCGAAAGTTGTTTCTGTAGCTGAAATAAAATATGTAGATGTCGATTTACAATTTTAAGAAAAGAGGAGCTTCCATTAACAGTGTCTTACCTGTTTGAGCTTCTCATTGTTACTTTGAGAGGAAGTAGTAACCTCCATTACATTCTGTCGTAACAGATTTATTTCACTCTTGAGTTCGGTTTCCGTAGTAGACGCTTTCTCTAATGATAGTTTTAATTGTTCTATAGTAGATTTTAATGAGGCGCAACGTTCTTCCAAACCTGCCATGGTACGATTTTGCGTGTCAAAGCGGTCCTGTAATTTCTAAAAAAAAAACCGCATTTATAAAATTTAGGTTTAAGTTCTAAAAACTGTCGAAGACATATTGGTTCGCATAACGTGTGCATTTAGCACGTAATTTATCTTACATATACTATAAAATCTTAGAAATATATATATGCGCAATTATCGATGAAAGTGAGATATAAATATAAATCATTGTCTTCGTAATTTTCATAATTAATGTACTGATTCAAATGACGCTCTTATTAAAATACAGATTGCTGTAGGCAATTAAAACGTTAATTGAAAGTATTTCCACCTTACTTGAATATGCGCTTCTTTTTCTTGCAACATCATTTGTAATCTTTGGAGATCGCCGTCTAAAGACATTCTGTGCAGTTCCATCTCTGTTGCGCGAGAATCGCTGTGACGAACTTCTTTCTGAAGATTACGCTTTTCTGTTTCCAATCTGTTCAATTCTTGTTTCATTTTCTCTAACTTATCCTAAACAAACGCAAAATTATATGCACTGAGAAATTGTATGTAGCGATTGTGAGAATATTTCTTCCAGATTGTACCTCGTACTGAGATTTCTCGTCCGATTCGGCGCTCATCTTTATCTCTATGGTTGTAAGCTTTTCGCATAATTTTTTGCATTCTTCTGTCTTTTGTTGAAATGCAGCCAGCTAAAAAAAGTTAATGAAAATGTTAATTCTTTTTTTTTTAGTAGAATACAAGACACGTGCCTGGAAAAAAGATAAGTACCTGTGCTTGATAGCCAGTTTGTGCTTGAGTTAGTTTTGCTTCCACAGATTTTTTCTCTTCTTGAAGCGTGCGAATGTTACTCAGAAGGTTGTTGACTTTTACATCTGTGCTGCTTTGATTTTCTTGAGATTCTTTCAGTTGTTTCTTCAAACTACACGATTCTGTTTTATAATCGTCCTATAATATTAAATCATTATCGATTTTATTATAATAAATTAGTTTAATATATTCACTTATACATCACGGAAAGGACGATATTGTTGAGATATCTAAAATTTTAGCTAGATACAGATTTGAAAATAATTTTGTTGAACCATCGAAATAATTATATTGGATGTTCAAACTGTTTGCTAAAATATCAAAACTTTTTGCAGCATTCTTAAACGTTTTAATGGTCCAACAAAATTATTTTCAGATCTGTATCTAGCTCGTTAGATACTTCAACAAAATTGTTCTTTCCGTGTAATTATCAAAGTCAAACGTACTCTCTCGCGTTCAATTTGGGCAACTTGTTGCATAAGCGATCGTACTCCTTTTCTAACGGCTTCGGGATCAACATCCAATATAACATCTCTGCTAGTGTCACCATGATCTTGCGCTTGATTAAATTACGTTACATATTAATGAATTTTATGCACCGTGAAATAATATTATATTATAGACATATATTAAAATAAAATTTTTTGTTACCCCGCGCTGGACTCCATCTTCTCGAAGGGCTCATCAATTTAAATGGCATGTTTACGCTTCCGTCCATTTGAATACCGGCGATACGGCGGAGCGTAGAACCTACACTGCTCAATTTCTGTTCTACTTCCTTTTTAGCAGTCTCCAATTGCGATAGTTGCGCGTCGAGAGCTCTTACCCTGCCTTCGGATCCTCCAAGGCGCGCCTGGGATTAGAAATACATTTTTAACCCTAATCGATATTCCAATGAATCTGAACATTTTTTTCAATTACGTTGTGAAAAATTATTTATAATAAATGCTTTTTAAAATTTTAAATAATTTTAAGTTACATAATCTTATTCCTTGGATTTTTCTTCAAAATGAAAAAAAATCGATTATGTTAACTTAAGCACAGATACATTGATGTAAAGTACATTGGACTCGCGAATACCAGTTAAGATTTCAGAGCGAAAATATATCTCCATCTTCCTCGAAAATACCTTCAGCTCTTGAAGTTGCTGCGTGGCGTCAGCCAAGCAAACCTCTAAATTATGTTTCTGATCTTCCAATTTTCTTTCGCGACAGCGGCTATCCTCGAGCCGCACCAGCAACTCTTGCTCTCGAGCACGCCATCTTTCATCTTCCTCATCCGCTCGCCCGCGTAATTTTCCAAGTTCTTGTCGCGTAACTTCCAAACTGTTATCCAAGTCGACTACCTGCGACAATGAAATTCATCATATTGACTGAAGAAATGAAGAATGAAGAAAACTACGCGTATTTCTTCACCTGTTTCTTAACTTGATGCAGTTGCAACTGTATTCGCTCTCTCTCCTCGATCTCGTTAGCCAATCTGGCCTGAAGCTCCTTCTCTTCATTTTGAGCTTGAGCATTGTTCTCGTGACATTTCTGCAGCTCATCTTGCGTGAAACGAAGTTGCTGCTGCATTTGTAACGCTTCGCGTTCCATGTCGCGTACTTGTGCTTGCAGACGCGTCCTCTCGACGTCCATGGTCGCTTTCATGTCTTCCAATGCTAAACACGCATATTTTAACAGCTACTTTGAAACGAAATGTGTTTATATAGCTAACGAAAAGAAAATAATACCGACTTGCTATTTTCTGATATGACTCCTCCAACGTTCTTCCCTGTTCTCTTCTTTCGCTCTCAATTTGCTTAACGTGCTCCCGCAATTCCTTGTTACTGTTGTTGTATTTTTCTTTCTCATACGTGGTATCTGCTAACTGTCTTCGTACGTCAACTAACTCTTTACGCATTGTTTCATTAACGTTGTCAGCTGCAATAAAATAATATGTTGATTAATTCTTAAATGCTTTTTCAATTTGGAAAGCTAGACTTTTTTCTGATATTTTTCCAATGCTTTTTCCATTGCTTATAACTTATAACTATTTATTTATAGCTTATAACTATTTTTTTTATTAATGAAGATACACTTGCTTTGTAAGTATGTATCATGTTTCTTATTGTTTTAATCGAAAAAAAATTTTACAATATATCTATTTTTATGAAAGTTATAAGCAATCGAATTGGATTGTGTATACCCAAGTGTGTTGTTCTCGTAGTATGGCGATTAAAGGTTAATATCTATTTTTATATGTTACCAATGTAGATAAACTTTAATCTGAGTTTTATAGTTTTTATTTTTTTATAGTTCTTTTCCAAGAATTAGAAAAACGTAGACTAAAATAAATCGAGATTAAGTTGGTAGAGATACATTGGTAGAAATGAACATAAGACAACTACAAACGAGAAATGGAACTTTGAGGAAGAAAGTTTATTACCATCTTTGAGTTTTCTAATAGTATCGTGTAGCTGATTTTGCAATCCATCTACTTTATCCTCCGTCATGTGTAGTTGAACTTGCAATTCTTCGACCTCTCGCTGTGTGGATTCCCGTTCTTTCCAGAGCTCTTCTATTTTTAAGTCAAGCTTCATCTTTTCCTCGTTAGCCTTCAACTTTGTCTCGTCTAGCTTTGTTTTGAGACGATTTAATTCATCACGGAGTTGATTTGTATTATTCCGTTCTTGCTCGGCACGTGCTGCTGCCTCCCTCTTAACACGTTCTAAGGTGTTCTTTTCTTCTTCTAATTCACGCATAATAGTATTAATCTTTTCGATCAATGCCTGTTGATCGTGATGAGCTATAACAAATTTAAATATATTTAAATTATATTGATTTACAACATTGTCGTATACTAAAAATATTGATTTTGTAAAGATGATTAAGGCTTGATTAAGAGTATTCAATTACACACCTATTAAAAGTGCCTGTTGTTTATCATTTTCAGCTCTAAGAAGTGCTTCCTCATGCTGCTTACACAAATTCTCTATGTGTTGCTGTAACTCTTCTATTCGTTGTTGTAGCTGATTGATTTCTTCATTTTTCTCTCCCTCCGCTTGTGATAAAGATTGTTGCAACCGTTTCTCTAAACTTATTCTTACTTGCTCCTAAAGATAATAAACAACGAATGAATGTATTATAGAAGTGACATGATAATCTTAAAATAGAAAATCTTAAAATTCCATAAATAATTAATTAATGCCTTTTCATCATTTATCTTCTTTATGTTATCTTCCGATTGTCTCTTCATATTAGATATAATTTGTTGAAATTCTGCGATCTGATCGCCACTCTGTTGCGTAAGTGACTGTTTGATGTCTTGTGCACGTTTTTCACTATTATCCAATTCTTTCGTTAGTCGCGTTACCTGACCTTTCAAACTTTCTTGTTTTATCAATAACTCTTTTTGCTCCTTCTCTAACTGTGTTTTCTTAACATGCGTAGCTTCCAAATTGGTTTGCGTGTCAAACAGTACTCCTTCTAATATTTCCTTCTCAGTACGCATTGACGCAAGCTGTTCTTGCAATCTTTGGAATTCCTTTTCATTTGTTTCCAAGAGTACCTGTATGAAAAATCTACCTTATTGTTTTGATATCGCTGTTTTGTTTCATAAGTGACATAACTAAAAGAATAAGTTTTTCAGAAAAGGAGAAAAACTATTTAACAACTTGACAGAAAATTATTGTCTAATTAAAAAATATCGACATATTTTTTTAATTGTATCACTTTTAGCATATAAAGAAGTGATATAACAATAATATATAATATTAAAAAATATATAATTTATATGTACATAATATTAATATCTCGTATTAAGCAATCATTCTTGCCTGTTTTTCTTCGTTATCTTTCACAAGATCTTTTAAGTTTCTGTTTATTCGTGCATTCATTTCATTGGATTGTTCTAATCTTTGCCTAAGTCTCATGAGCTCCTCATTTAATGTCTCTTTCTTTCGCGCCAAGACCGACAATTGATTACTTAAATCGCTGCGTTCGCGAGTCACTTGACCTAATTCCATTTCCACCTTCTCCTTTTCTATCTCCAGAAATTTAATTTTTTCATTCAACGTAATCTTCTCAGATTCTACGTCAAGTCGAGTTTGTTCAGCTTGCAGCAATTCTTTTCTCAATGAATTCAGATCACCTTGTTGATCGATGCACTGACTTGCAAGTTTATTTTTCTCGTCTGTCATCTACAATAAATCTATAATTAATACCAAACGGATTACTGATAATGTTAGACTTGATGATAATATGTTACCTTTTTCAATTCTTCTTGCAATCTTTGTTTATCCTGCTCATGATTAGAGCACATCGCTTCTATTTTTATCAAAATTTCCTGTACATCTGATTTTTCCAACAGTACGCGTTCCAATTCCAACTCAAGATCGCCTAATTAAATAAATTATTTACGTGAGACGTTTATGTGATAATTTATTTGAAGGTCGTAACCCGTAAATAGGAACATGGAATACCTTTGCTTTTTTCGATTTGAGAGATCAATCCATCGGTTTCTAACTTCTGCTGCTCCAACATATCCTTGGCAAGATGAGCTTTATTCAAATCTTCTCGCAGTGTCAAAAGTTCTTCTCTCATTTTACTGCATCTGTCCTCCTCCGAACGTAAACTTAATTCTCTGGAAATGGTTTTATAAAAAATGTATGTAATTATATATAATATGTGAAGAGAATTGAACAGAATTGAAACAAATTGTGGTACATAAAATGCTTATTAAAGTTAATTTATTTACTTTAAGTCGGCATCTTCTGATATTCTACCAAGCTCATTTTGTAAATACAACTTTTCATCTTCCAAGTTGTCACACAATTTTTGTAATTTATTATTGGTCTTCTGAAGTTTTTCGTAATTGTTTCTAAGAGCCTCCAACTGTAACATAAATTTCAGTAAAATATATAATAAATATGCAAACAAAATTAATTAATACTTTAAATCCTACCGTGCTGTTAAGTTCCATTTTATTCTTATCCAATGCATTTTTCTCCAATTTCACAGTATCTAGACTTTTCTGCAGCATGTCCTTTTCTTGATCCAGCTGTGTGCATTGCGAACGGCACATATCCAACTGAGAGATCAATTCCACAACTTTGGTATTTAACGTCTGAGCGTTTTCCTCCGCGGCGTCGCATTGTTTGCGCATTGCTAGGATCTGTTCCTTGGTCGTTTGTGATTTTATCTAATACAAAAAATTCGTGAATAGGGTATAAAGCCTAATCATACATAAAACTTCATTAATTCTTTTACAAGACAATGCGTGAACGTGTACCTGTAACTCGTGTATCGTTAACTGATACTTCTGTAGAGCCGCTCGTACCGCGCTTAAAGTACTTTCAGCCAATGCCGGTATAGTGTTACTTCGCGTGCTTCTCTTCGGCGATCTCTGCTGCATCAGTGCACTAGGCGACAGGTGGATATGCGGAGATGCCTGTTTGGCATCGGTGTCTCGGCTTTCAGCATCCTGAATCACGGCATGCGCGATGTCTCGTAACGCAGATTCCAGCACCTCAATATCTTCCTGCATACGTCCGGTTTGGGTTACCGCCGCCTCAGAAACGCTACATCTTTCCTCCTACATACCGAAAGACACACTGTCAAAGTTAAATCTTATTATCAATTAATTCTTAGGTGCCATTCTATATCGCTTTTGTCATGTACATTTACATACCTAGATGTTGTAAAAAATATCGCATAAAAATTGATATATTATAACAAAAATTTTTTTAATGCCAGACATCGAGGAATATAACGGTAACAAGCAACTGTGTGTATCTTTATTAATACAAAAGTTGTAGCATAACAAAGTAAAAATTGCTCGGTACATCACACCAGGAATGGCACCAAAGGATTAAATTTGAAGTAAAATCGATGCTCACTAAATTGCGAATTTCTCGTATAAACTGATCTATTCGATCATCTTTAGTACGAATTTCATGTTGATTGGCAGCATGTTGTTGCTTGAGTGCTGCAATCTCTGTTTTTAAAATTGTCACAGTTTGTTCCTCTTCTTGTTGTATTCTTTGGGACGGCTAAAATAATACGTACAGGAACAATGTAAAATGTCCACAACAAATAGATTATATACAATTATCAACATAATTGTAGAATGATCTTACTGTGGATTGCGTCGCACTTGCTTGAAGCTTCATAGTAAAATTCATACTATTGCACGCCGATGTCATTTCACTAGACGATGCGATAATTTCATTCCGTATTTTGGCCAAATCCCTTTCCGTAGTAGATTTCATTTCTGCAAACAGTCTTTTAACAGAAACAACATCACGCCATAGGTTGAGTAATCGATTATGCTCGGAGATGTAATATTCATTGAATGCCTGTTCTTCTTCCTTCCACTCCTCTTCCTTAATAGCCAACTCGTCTCTCAATATATCCCAGTCATTGCTTAGTTTTTGTAAATCATTAGTTAACGACTCGTTTGTTTGATGAGATTCCTCGAGTTGATCTTTTAGGGACGCGTTTAGTTGCAAAAGTTCCTCACATCTGCAGCAGAATAAAAGATGTCTTCAAAGTGTAGCACGATTCTACGTACCTATTTGATTTAAGGATGCTTAAAACTAATTTATACGAGAAGATCGGTAAACTATGATCTTCATAATTATTATATTTGAAATTTTATTAATAAAAAATTGTGGAAATATATTTCTTATATAAATTTATACATAATATCCTGCAAATTCTAAAATATTTCCTATGAATGAATTTACAAAAAAAAGTTTGTTCACCCCTAATCTATGATACTTCTACATACTTTCGCCGTTCCTCTCCGAGTTTTTTCAAGGCAGTATCCAAGTCGTGAATTTGTTCCTCGCGTATATCCCGTAGAGTCTGATGGGCAGCCTCAAGCACGGTAGTGGACGATACTATGGCTGTCGACGGCTTACTAGTGTCGCACGGAATTGTCTCTGTCATTTGATTCTCGAGTTCCGAACATCTCTGTTTATATTGTAAAACCTAAAGGACCTTCAATTGTTACTCGCTTGTCACCGATGAATCTTATAATTTGCACATCAAATAAATCTATGTTTAATAAAAAAAAAAAGATCAGCGATACTTGCTTTAGCTTGTAACCGCGAGACGAGGGCAGCTTGATGTTGTTGAGCCTGTCGATATGTATCCAAACGTCTTTTGTAACTCGCGGTCTCCTCTTCCAAGCGATGACGGAGCTCATAATTTTGTCTGACTAAAGCGTCTGGCGACAGATCTTCATCACTATTTTGTTCTTCTATGGCACCCCCGCTGCGTGCAGAATCCATCTTACTTCCACTGCTTCGTTCCGTCTATACATGCATAATTTTCTGTTGCACTTTACATTGTCATAAAATTGTGTCGTATTTTTATTCAATTAAAAACGCTTTTGTATTTCACCCTTACATCAGAACATTAAATTCAATTTTTTTGTTAATTCAATATCGATATGAAAGAAAATAATAAAGCGAAAGGAACTGATACGTACAAAGTAAAACATGTTATTAATAAAAACTTATTTACTTTTTTTATTATTAGACTTTTATTCAAAATTATTTTTCAAAATTAAAATATGAGTCATCCTAGTTCAATGTTATCAACAATTATTTTTAATATTATGTATATAAATATTATCTCGATAATTTATACAAATATGTAATAAAAATATAAAGGGTGGTGTATCAAAAGCACACGCGAAATCATGTGCATCTTCAAACTTGGTTAGAATCCTATTTATTGTTTATTACGAGTTGTCATGGCAATGGTGACGTCACATTCATTGGCGTAATCAACTACTCCACCGTGAAAATTATGTGTAAGTAGAACTTTTATTAGCACACGTTACTATACGAAAATTTTATAGAACTGAATTGATAAATAAAATTTTATTTTAAATTAAATTAATTTTAGTCAACTAATTTTGATTTCTAATACAAAATATAATTTTAAATTATAACAATTACGTGTGTTTGTTCCACATCATATATGTGTATTATTTTACCTTTTATCGAAATTGAGAATGTTTTTGTACATATTAATGTTTATAACGATATTAATATATGACAATCTTGCGTTTCGCGGGTTTTCTCCGTGTTCAGATCCATTCTTGGAATGCCAACGTTTCGTGAACCTTGCAGTTCACTTCATCAGGGCGAGATATTAATATATATAATTGGATGATGACAAAGACAATGAAATATTTTTAATTAATTTAATTATATTTGAATTTTAACAGAAATATATTTTTCGTCTTATTCTATATATATTATAGTTTTTAAAAAATTCACAAGTTTCTCTAGTTTTTCTATAGAACCATGATCGGTGCTCGCATTTATAATGCATTGTTCTTTTTTTACCTCCTTGGTTTTGGTAGAAGCTCTGAGAAACGGTGGCCGCCGCCTCTCCATCTGTCCTCGTGCCGATAATTGAGGAGTTCCTTTCGAAACTGGCTGCAACACACGCATAATTCCTTCTGATTAATTTAATCAATATGTTATTTTATATCTCTATTTTAATCGAAAACTTTATCCTCGAATACAATCTGCCTTCTAAGTATTAATTTAAATATTGTACTTTCTGCGTATTTCATGTATCTCTTTTTTTTAAGAATTCTGTAATTGCTATTCTACTAAATTTTTAACGAGTTACGCGCTCGAGCTTATTATCGTAATTGCCCTGATTGCAGAATTTTTTTCTCATTTGAGATACTTTGACGGATAGATTAACTAATTAAGCTGATAAAACAATAAGATTAATCCGCATCTGTCCAGTTTGATTTTTTTGCCTGTAGCTCCTAATAATTGAACCCGCGACCGCCGATATGCATTTCAACATTTTGAACACATTTATAGTTACGCTACATTTATAGGTCAGCTTGTTTATTGATTGTAGTACGAAGACGTCTTTGCTATCAAAATGCGCCGTTATCGCGATACGAAGACGAAACAAATTGACGAAGAGGGGTTCTACACATTTTCTATGTTTCGTCTCCGCCGTTACATCTTTTATCTCTGCCGTATTGTTTTGGGATGAGATACATATTGCTGAGATAATATCTAATTTATTATAAGAGAACTACCAACTATGGTTAAAGTTAGATATTGGAATAATATTTTTATATTTTCTATATGTATTTTAAATACACTTATCTCTATATGACTGCGCGTCGATTACTTTCAGACTTGCAACCCAATCAGACTAAAATAACCCATACAGAAATATTCAAATTATATCGTAAGACAGTTTAAAGATATCTCAACGTCTGTAGGATATCCGTATAATATATTCGGGATATTTTTCCTATGTGAGAATAATTAGACCGAAATAATTATTAGGAATATGTCATTAATAATAGGTAAACAGAATGCAAGAACTAGTTTTTGATAACGTCAATAATCGGTATTAATAGTTTATATTTGGACAATTAATCGTGAAACTGCACTGAGAAAATTTTCCGATTGAAAATGAACGAATCAGAAGATTCTGATTATATCAATCAGAATTCTAGTTATCTCAACTAGAATTATGATAGATTTAACCAGAAAATTCTGATTTGTCCATTTTTAATTAGAATTCCAATTAATGCAACCAAACTCTTTAGCAGTGTAGTGTTGTCACACTAGTTTGAAGGAATCATTTGATACAATGATGCATTGTCCGGACAATTAGTTTCCTGATTACATATCGCTGATGAAACGCAATATTGATGCATGAATTACCAGACTTGCGGTTTATCTCGCGGCAGTTATTAGCCCAGGTGTTCAATTCTCATGGGGTGTTGGTAACCGCCTACGATCGCACGAATAAATGGCTGGGACGCGCCACGAAACCATCGCGAGATTTATACAGAATCGACTGCTTCACTCTTCATAACCATCGTTAGTATTGTTTTCAAAAACTCGGCAATAAACCATTGTTATCACGATAAATTTTATGAAATCTAAGGCAATCTCTAACGTCATGAATTCAATAGATTTTATACATCCATTTCAAATAGCAGTCTATCGCAAAAAAATAGTGATTTGAAAACAGTAACTTTTGGATGAAAAAAATATTTATTGATATGTGAACATCTTTTCATGATGTAAACGATAATTAATATGACAAGAGTGATACGTGTGATTGATATACTCGCGTCAGGTTACTGAACGCTTTGAAAACTACGATCTAGGATGAACACGCAGAATTTTCATTAATCTACGATCAGTGGAGCAAAGTCTACGTCAGAATGGCATTATCCAGTGGAAGTGTGTCGCCGGTTTACGCGGCATATTTAAATCATCGTGACAACTTGAAGTCGTACATAGGAAGTCTTCATTCGGGAAGTCAAGCCGATGGCTGGGTATTCGTCGGTGATATCCTGGCGGACCAGGCTGGGCATATATTGATTGGTGCCATTCAGTGCCTGGCAGTGGCGCGAACTTCTTCTACTTCCCATTCGCTCAGATGCTAGATACTAGAAGCTCTTCGTAGGGAAGACAAAAATTAGACACGGACTCGCCGTACTCGAGTTAGAGTTCGGAGCTTTGTCCCGAAAGAGGGATCCGATTTCCTTCGTAAGAAAGACCGTAGAAAACGAGAGGGAACAAACAGCCGGTTGTTTCACTGTGCGATTTATGCAATGTTAAAAATCTAGAGAGTTTTTCAATCATTCAAAAATCTTTAACGATATGGCATACTCGATAGTTAAAAGCTAAAAACAAAGTGTGTTAATGCTTTGACAAGTATATCAGAATTTTTTTGAGATTTTTATATAATTCGGAACAAAATATCAGGAACAATAATTCGGAACAAAGTTAGGTATACCATACATCAGTGTGTTGTTCCCGTAATGAGACGTTTAAGGGTTAAAAATTATTATATCAAAAATAGAGACAACTTTTTTAGTAGTTTTATGTCGGTCTTTTCTCTCGTAAAATTATCCCGAAAGAGAGGAGAGCGCAAATATCTCTTTTTGGCATTGCGTTATATCGTATTGACCGACATAAACGCGCGCATTTATAAAAACACGTTCCGCTGTTTATTGGAAGCGTACGTGCCGTTTATATGGAAGGAATGTAGTTTAACATTGGACTTTGAGATCAACAATAATTTCAGATAATCGTATTTGTCACGAGTGACAAATGAAGTGCGGAAATGTCTGACTCAAAGTACAAAACTTCGTTTCGGTATCAATGGCGACCCAGACTGGAGAGGCATCTTCATTTATTATGTCTCACATGATAGCGGGTATCTCGTAGGCAATAGTATTTTTTTTTTTACGAAAGAGGAAGACACAAAAATATCGGTTTTTGAGTCTGATCACTCGCGGTTCTCGTGCCGATTGATAACTGCATTGTAAGAAGGTCGTTCGAAGTTGTTCTAATAAGTGGCAGATGTATGTAATTCCAAGTTTATCATGGAATCTTTTTCTTTTTTTTTCCTTCCGTGAAATTTTCGCCGCGAGACCTCATTGAGGGGCAGCGATTGAGGCGGTTCGAGCCATGTCTGCCTGCCTGTATCTGACAAGTGGGTTTTTGCAGACTATGGCTTCGTGGGTCAGCGAGACCATATCGTCTTTTCCCTCTTTCTTCTCACTTCATTCTGACGATAAGCACGCCGTGGAGAACTGTGTACGGATTTTTACCAGAATGTGGGGGAGTCCGTGCGCCTGTTCTCCTTTTTCCTCTTTTTTTTCTCTTTACTTTTTCCCTTTTTGTCAAGACGAGACAAAGTCGAGAACACGATACCAAGAAATTTCACGTAAAATGACGTGAAGACCGAATTCTTTTTTTACGAAAATCACGTAGCCTGTGTATGAAATTCACGGAATAATCGGAAAATGCGGATTTCGGCGTTATGTCGATCGAATACGAGGAAAATAGTTAATACGCGAAAGGGGGATGATGATGTCTACGACCGTATCGCAACGTGAAGGAATTCGCAACGATGCACGGATATTTGTGGTCACGCAGTTTCGTAAGGGATGGTCTATCTTTATCCTTGATCACATACAGATTGCACCAATTTTCATTTCGCGTTATCGTATATATGTCACGAACTTTATTAAAAGATCAACCGAGGTTTTATTATTGTAAAACCGAGAGGCACTCTTAGAGGACTAATCTTCTAATTCCGTGATAACATTTCCCGATGGCACGCTATCACTTGCTGTACCAAGGGAAAAAATGAGAGATTATGGAAAATGTCTATGCTGCATATGTTAGACATATCATGCACGTGATTTTGTTACACACCAAGTGTTAAAAATTAAAAAAATCAATCAAGAACTCCCGATAACACACCAAATGTGCTTACGATAACCACTTTTGGAATTTCTGATAACATTTCAAAATACTTCTTATTAATGGTCACGATTTTTATCCAGCACCTTTGTAATTGACCTCTGTTTATTTGCGGATTTTATTGCATTATCGATACAATTCGGTCATTTCGACGTAACGTCTAGAAGAAATGAACAAAAAAGAAGTCACCGTTTCTTACGGAAATTACTGGGTTAATGATCAATGTCGCCTGATTAACATTCGAAGTCTAATTATTAAAATATCACGTAAATTACGATAACTTTATTGGTCTGTTTGGCTTTATATTTGACATAAAATGTAATTTATTTTCTTACTATTTCATTTAAAAACTTGTTTCTCCAATATTTGATGACTTTATCTGTTAATTTAAGATCTTTTTTCTGTAAAAATTTTGTATTTTTTAGATTTTTTTTATCATATTGATCACATGATGTAAACTGTACTAAATTTAAACAGATCAGCAAGGTTAATAAAAAAAGAAATCATAAGAAAATAAAAATAATAAGAAATATGTATATATTACATATTTTATATTTATATATATATATATACAAATGAAATATTTTTCTTTATTTGACTTGAATGTTCGATTAAAATGTTGCATCAGCACAGTTGATACAATTATATAACGCTAATGAACATTGCCCGCAATGATCTGTAAATCGTAGATCCGTTTTCGGAATTGTGCAAGACACAGATATGTGATAACATTTTTTGCGATTTGTTCCAAAGTAAAACGCATCTGGCGTTTATGAAAGTCTGCGTTATTCCAATCGCGAAAGAATTTCTTACAATGAGATTGACTTATTATACAGTCCTGCGAAGCCCTCAGGGAAAAACGGTGTTACAAAGGAATATTGTATCCCCTCACGTATGTGTCGTATCGATCGAGCTTCTCACACTATGGTGAGTGTGTCAATGCACGCGTGTTAAAGTGCACAACCGGGTATACATTTCGTATAGGTACATACGCATGTGAGTAAACACACGCAATGCACAGCATATGTCGTGCGCATTTGTCTTATCACCGTCAGAAAATGAAACAAGCTTCGAGGTCCGTTCTTTGAAATATTCGTATTTGTATTTGCGATTCTCGTCGATAATGATGTAACGATTGCGAGAAAGAATAAAAGAATCTTCGTTAAATGACATGACACGTAAATGCTTAATTTGTCCATTCTAAAAAATATTAGTGTGGATTTAACATCATGAGTTTTAAATCCACATCATGATGGTGTTGATTTAAAACCAAAGGTATTATGAATTCAAGGGTTATAAATTCACACCATGTTGGTTAATATTGACATCAACATGATGAGAATTATATAGATGGTGTTAAATCCATACCGATATTTTGAATGTAATAAAGGCAGAAAACAGATGCGCTTACTTTTATTGCTGATGAGAATTATACGATCGCATTCAGCGTCAAATATAGGATACGTCTCTGACAACATTTTTATCTCGTGTATATGGTACATATGATTTCGTATCGAGAACATGTGTAACATAGCGGACATGTGATTGGTGAATGAGCTTGCGACACGTGACAGAATGAACCCCAGTTCATGAATAGATTATTATGATTTTACGTCGACTCCCTTTGCAACGAATGCGTCACTCTGTGAAACTGTCCAGTGGTCATTCTCGGTTACGATCATGAACGGATCTGATGCAAAAGATTTGCACCAATATTTATCACAGAATGTAAACTCATTAAATATGATTAAAAATTAAATTATCAAAGTAATTTTCATTAATTAAAATAGTGCCTGTTATAATATTATAATATGCTTTTTCGTTTAAAAAGAAATCTATCTTTTAAAAAAACTCCGAATGCCAAAATTTTCAAACTGGACTTTCAATAAAAATTTTTTTTATATATTATCAATCTAATACGCGAAAAATATTATAGTATTTTTTATATTCGTGTATTTTTAAATGAATAAAAATAAAAATTATTTTTTATACACAATAAATAATTTTGAGGAATGTGGACAAAAACATTAAAATAAAAATTTTAATTATAGTTTTATAATTAATTAACTTTTACATTCATTCCAATTGAATCGTGAGAGAATTGGACAGTAATAGGATCTCTTCGCCATACCATCAGTGTGTGCGGTTCGAGATAATGGAAGGAGTCAATCAACTCTTGCTGGCGCGGAACTAGTTAACCGATGTTACTAACGATTTCATTTCTACGCTTTCAGCGAGCGCTTAACTGAACCTTACAGGACTAACCGCTTGTTTGAAGACTTCGTCGATCAATTGCATGATAATAGTGGTGTACGTAATTAGGTATTGGGAATCCACACCTAGTCATGGATTCAATTGTCTTCAGATGGTTTAATCTTGGGAAATAAAAGTACTATATCGTGTTAATATCAATGAATGCATAGTTATTAAAAATATATAAGATGTGTAATTTTATTTACTTCATAACGAATGCAATTCTTAAAGTTTAAGTTTAACATTTCCTTGTTAATTATTTCAACATAATTTTTTTATAAAAGCAGATGTATTATAAATATAAAAGACAATCGATTTCATTTGCATTTTCAGCCACCTACTTATTTCGCCATATTTCTTCTATAAATCCAAGACCACATTTATTTATATTGATGCAGAAGCATATAAAAATTCAAAACAAACAGCTCTCTCAGAGAGATTTCTTTGATAATTCAACAACTTATACACTTAATAATATCTTGACTCATAGATAGTTTCGGAATAACAAAACATATTTTATTATAGTATTCTTTTTTTATTATAAAAAATATTAAATTCCTTGTTTGAAAAATATTAATATTTATTAATAATCTATTTTATATTAATAACCATTGATGATTTTATATTAATAACTAAAAATAAAAAAAAATTGGAAAATAACTCACCCGCGGCATTTTCAAAGCGTGTTTCGATACTCTCGATGTTCGAATTGACGTCGCGATGCTTTCCCGCAAAGAGGACTGCAAGCGAGCGTTTTATTCGGCAACGAAGGAAGACGGTTGGCGGCGGTACGGTTTCCTCAGGGCTTCTCGACGGCAACCCTAACAGCGGGGGTGCGGTCGCTTGCGTTCGCCACGGACGGCCGGACTTTACTGAGACGGCGTCGATGGAACGGCGTCGCGACGCTTCTGCCGTTTTGTTCCTGGGGATCCTATCGCGGGTGGCGGGATCGCGTGCCGTGCACGGCGTCTAAACGCGGTTCCCGTTTGCGCCGCAAGTCAACGGGGACGGGGGTGCCGTATACGAGGGTGTCCCAACACACGTACCCCCCTCCACGAATGAGAGCGGCAACGTAGACGTGGTGTGAACATTCGAGCCGAGAGAAATTTGCTGGTTACGTGTAAATGTGGAGAGAATGTTCTACTTGATATCTTATCAATGTTTCATTCAACGTTTGTTATATTAAAAATATATAATTTTCTTTTATCTGAAATATAAGAAAGGCTAAAGGATTAAGGTAACAAATGAAAAGACAATTTTAATAAATATTTGGAGAGAAAATATATTTATATATTTAGT
This sequence comes from Mycetomoellerius zeteki, assembly GCF_001594055.1. NCBI lineage: Eukaryota > Metazoa > Arthropoda > Insecta > Hymenoptera > Formicidae > Mycetomoellerius > Mycetomoellerius zeteki. The sequence goes on from NW_017257979.1 coordinate 1,643,762, forward strand.
ATATATTTTATTACGTTTGATTGTAACACACACAGAATGTGATAATTTTTATAATCATTGAAGATACATAACTAGTGCTAATTAATAATAATAATATAATTTAATGTATAATAATTAACCTAAAATTCTAATTTTGCTTGCCGCTGAACAGAATTACACCTTCTTTTCCTCGCTTTATTTTTTTTTTCTCAATATGATTTCAAAGTATAAGAAATAAATATTGGAAATGTCCTCGATAATTGATGAACAGGCGATCTTTCTGTCTTGTGGATACCGCTTGTCGTGCTTGCCTATCCGAACTAGCCGATCAAAACTTTTCTTTTCGTGTAATTGCCCGAAGGAACGACGGATATCGTTTCGCATGTTCGACTACGTAATTATTTCCTGCACGCAGAGAAAATATATTTCTTTCGTACTCGTCGATGGAGGCAATCCGCGGATGGTACATCCCCCTTCCGGAGTAGTTGGCTCGTATTATGCTTTTCCAATCTGGAGAGTCGTCCCCGCACCTTTCCATGTGGAACTCAATGCAAGCTTATCGCTGCGGTCACGTTAGTTTGCTTTCAGAATTTGGCCCACAAGGGATATATAGGTTACATGGTACCGCGCATTCGGAAACGATAAACCTCCTTTCCCCCGCGCAATCCTTACAAAATTGTGTCTTCAATTCGTGAAATGAATTACACTAACTTTACCATTGTCCCTCAATTACTGATTAGGAAAATTAGTTTTTTTATTTTCAGAATCAACTTCTTTTTTAGACTAAATTCATGATGTAAATATTTCTGTTCTACATTTTAATTTTATTTCTTTCTGATTACATTATTAATTATGGGATGATTTACGTGTAGAAAGATTTATTGCATTGGCACATGCGCGAAGTTAAGCCTAGCTTCGCCTAATTATGCGAAGCAGAGAACGAACATTGTAGTAAATTAGAAAAATGTATTGTTAATTGCTGGCGTTTATATTTTTATTACTTTTATTAGAAATAAAAAGCCAAATGGAGGGGGATAGATTTACTATCGCAGGAGCCTCTATATCCTGTCACGAGGCGTTTCCATTTCTGTCAGTGTTATCGGGACACGCGAAGGGTTAACGATCCTAAATTATAACGATGGTAAATGTATCTGCAAATTTCGAGGCAGATTTAATGCGCGAACGGCAGTGTCGAAAAAACATGCTGCTTCGGCTAACGAGACAATCCAGATTGTGAAAGGTATTTAAAAAGCCGAATGTGAAGCGAGTATCGATAGATACAGAAGTACGTATCGTTTAATCTTTCTATTGAATCATATATGATTTAACCGCATTACTACACACGATAGAGCTAATAATATCAACCCGAGAATAGTCACCTGAGTATTTTAACGTTGCAGCGGCGAGAAAATGTGAATTGTAAGATATTATTTATAAAAAGTGTTATATTAGATAAATTAAATAAATAAGTGTTATATTAATTAAAATTTTTATTTTTTAGAAATACTTTTATAATAAGCCATTTAACATGCTTATTCCATTTAAAATTTGTTTGGTTGCTATACTTAATTTATTCAGAAAATGGCGATTAAATCTATATTTATAATGTTCTCAAATATGTTATTAATAACAGTGATTTTTATTGAAGTTAAAACGTCCCAGGTGATCGTTTATATAAAAAAATCAGATGGCTACTCCCGGGTGTTAAAGAAAATAATTCAAAAAGGAATCAAACGATTACACAACTAAACATGGGAATCTAGATTAAGTACTAGTGCGAAATACGTTTGTATAAAGGATAGCCATCAAAATAGCCATAAACCTCTCGGGGTGGGCCGTCCGTAAACGAGGACTCTGTAGTGGAGTCCTCGTGAGTATTTTGACCTGAACTTGAGTTTGACGTAGTTGTAGTCGATTCCGCCGGCGGTGACCCACGCCGCGCCGTTATCTTCATCGGAGAGCGAATTGATACGTATGCACGTGATTCTCGCATCAGTCGGCCCATAATCCGCCTCTACCTCCTAGTTACAATTGAGAAACCTTTGTGAGTGGATTAAGGTAACTGTTTATTATGAGTGGATCGAAATTCAAAAGAGGTCCATTGCGAGGTGCGATTAACAGGACCCGGTTTGTGATAATTGTAAACGCACTTGATAACCACCGATTCGATACGGTCTCCTGACCGCATATTCCCAAATCAGCTCGTCGTCGGCACCTTCTTGACATTCCCAGACTTCCTGTGCCGTCGCAAGCGAAACGGCGCAAAGGAGCAGAAAAGCCGAGGATTGGAACCGCATGTCTTCTCTCGGTCTTCGATTTCCTTCGACGATGGATAGTGCGCCACGGGAAGAGAATACCAACCATTAACGAACAGTGATATCGAGGAAAAAAATGAAGGAGAAAAAGAAAAAAAATAGAACATACGATAAAAATGTGTTCTTCACTCTACACGATCCTTCCGGATGTTTTCGTAGGAAGACGGCGGTTTATTGTCGAGCGACCGGGGACTCCGGATAGTACTAACCGAACGAACGATATTAATAGCCGATACGTCGATACCACCGAAAGTATCCCCTTCTGGAATACAATATTTACTCGTCGCTTTGTAGCCGTAGAGATTAGATACAATGTCGGTATCGTATATCCGCCTGCCCGCTTGCCCGTGTTGTTCCGAGAAGAGCGGGCGAATAATCGACGAGTCTGGCCTCTTCTCTGTTACGCAACTCACGTTGAAATCGTACGTGTGTATTGTGGATCCTGGTGGCGATTGTTGAAAATCACGAAGGAAACAAACGAATTACGCGTCTACGGATAAAAATATTTGGTTGAATTAACTGACATTCTAATGGAAAATGAATGATCCAAAATTCTGGATAAGTCTATTAGAAGTCCAGTGAATTTAATCAAGGAAATTCTGAATGTTGGTTATCTTAAGTAAAGTTCTAGTAGATTTAATCAAAATTCTGGATCGTTCTTTTTCCACCAGAAATCCAGTTAATTCAACCAAACATTTTTCTCCGTGTACTGTTAAATTCATAATGTCAAGTTATATCCAATTGGAGTTATTTTTAATCATTTCTATGGATCGCCACTATTACTCAATATGACGTTAATTTTACTAAAACAATACAGTTAAACAATTTAACTCAAGAAAATATATTAAATTTGACTTAAATTTTTTTTATTATTTATTAAGTACATACGTTAATATGGACGTTATTTACTTCGAAATTAATTACAGAAATGAATTGATTTACATTTTAATACTTATGAAAGTTAATTAACTTATATAAGAGATTAGGTTACATTACATCTTTAACATCTATCATTGTATGATCAAACGAGTTATATCCATTTCTATTATTAGATAGATTGACTTTAATCTCGGTTTAATATTTTTATCTTGTTCTAGTTTTAAGAATTAGATAAGGATAAAGAGCAAATTAACCCTAATCGGTATTTATTTCGAAATTTTCTTAACTGGTATTCACGAGTCCTGTACTTATAAAATCAACATATCTCTACTTAAAATTAACATAAGTAATTGAACGATTTTTTTTTTCATTTTGAAGGTTCAAATTCGAGGAATATGTAAAGTTATGTAGCTTGAAATTATATAAGGTTGTGAAAAACATTTGTTATAATAATTTTTTATAACACAATTGAAGAAAAAGTCCGGGTCTACTAGACTCGCAAATATCAATTAGGGTTAAACTGAGATGAAAGTTAATCTTCATTGGTAGAAATGTGGACATTATTAGACTGATACGTTCCATGTTGCCTGCAAATCTTCATGCAACCGTCTGAGAATTCGAAGCAAACTGTCAAACTGTCACGCGACTTATGAATCACTAGTTGAAATCCTAGGACTTAAAAGAAAATAACGAGAATTCCATGTATCTTTATGTTGTGATGCGATAATTTTTCGACTGTTTCTTCCAAGAACGTTTCATATTTCCATAATTGTTTGAACAAGAAAAGTCACGATGTTCTTTTTTGATTGGACAGTTCTGTCATTTTTTTTATCGAATTTCTCGGAGCCTCCAAGTATATACAAACGATACTGTGTAATCATTAATCAACATCACACATACAAAATCAATTTTGTCAACCCTGACCTCGCTGACAGCGTCATTTGTGCGACGGGTATCTTACTGATTATATTTATTCTGTTTATGTAAAACGCAGCTTTATCTGCTCGGCGAATTTGCAAAGCTATACGGGAATTGACTCCGACTGTTATAAACCTGTATGTCCATTGTATACAAAATTAATTATTGAACTATTACATATAGATAATATAATATAGATAATAGTTTATAGGATTAAATAGGAGCTTAAGAATGTATCATGTACTATAGTCTCTGCAAAATGTAACTAGAATTGGAAATTTAAATTTTCCGTATAAAAATTAATGATGGGTATACATGAATTAACCGTTCAATATAGTCAATATTTATATTGAGTAATACAATTTTATATTTTAAATGAAAATTTTTTCTCATTTTATCTTAATTATGTTTTTCATCCGGATTCTAAATCAAAATTTTTGTCTTTCATACATAATAAAAAAACTGAATTTTTTAATATTTGTTTCATTTTGTTAACAAATATATTAAAACTAGTCATTAAATTAATCTTATCATAAACTCATATATGGCACTATTCCTTCCTCGACGATCGATCATGATTCATTGAGTCAGATAGAATGATTCAAAATGTTTGCCGGAAGAAGCTAATATGGGAAAGAACTTTTCAATAATTTGCGATAAAAAAGAAAAGCAAAATATTTGGCTAGTTAATAACAACTTAGCTATTTTCTATAATCTTTCAGTAACAAGCGTTCCAAAAATCTCCTTAAAATGTCTTACTAATATACCCTTTGCGTTTCAAATGTTTCATAAAATGATTCAAAAGTGGATCTGTCTACATAAAATCAATACTGATGACTGTATCTTGCATAGAGCGTGTCTCTGAAGTAACAAGTGCCTCTTTTTAGTCTAAACGGCGTGAAAAGCGAAGTTTCAAGCGAAAGAACAAAAGAGGTATTGAATTGTAAAATATTATTGCTACCAGTGAATGGTAGCGAGAGGTAAATAACTAGCAGTAACCAGACCATCGCTATGTCAGTCAGGTGAATCGGTTCCCACAACGCCGTGCCTGGAACCATACGGCTCACGTTGCCTAAGGAAATGACTTTACTTCTTGTTCTCTCCACGCCTCTAAACCAAGTTAGCGACTTTTAAGTCCTTTTACTTTGGGTTTCATTATAGCGAAATTGACTCGGGGTTATCGTTGTTATATCGAAAGCAAGAGTCATCGTTATTACGTTATTCATAGTATTATGTACGTCGTCTTAAATAGAAATAGAAGGAGACGTCGCTGCGTCTGTGAATGAGAGTCTGGCTAAGTTTATGGGTAAGATAGACGCCCTTATCGCGTGCCTCTCCTGAAGGAAAGTAAAAAATGAGGGAAGGGTACCGGCGTATATTGATTTATTTTACTAGCCGTCGTCAAGGAACTGCATTTCAATATTATCGCATGATAAGGCTGCGTTACACACTTTATTGCCGTCATTGTTCAAATCTCCAATTCACGCCCTTACTCAGTGAAAAAAAGGAACGAGTCGACTCGTGACTCTCATTTCCGCCTTCGTTTGTAATGAAAGATGCAAGTTCATCAAAAAGTGAATCCTTCGTGAAGTATCTTTTATTTTACGCAATATTAGAATAGCTGAAATATATAAATAAAATATCTGGTGAAATATTCACTTTCTGAGATGATCTTCCCTTGACTTATAATTAGACTTATTTAAAAATATTTTAATACGTACCTAAAAATATTAGAGTAGCTAGGAGATATGTTAAATATTACTTATTCAATCACCTTGCAGAAGTATATCGTCATAAATAGCGAGAGAAATTGAAATTAGGTCATCTTCAACACAACTCGCATTGACTTTTGAAGATAGATAATTTTCGAAGATAGTTCTGTATATTTCGCGAAATGTTTGCTGTCAGTTAGCTTACTGTCCTTATATTTAATCGTCAATCACGTTCTCGGCGTATTTTCATCTCTAACATGATTTTTTATGCCGAGGCACATGGAGGAATTATCAGTAATAAAACTATCGCCAGACAGCTTTTGCATATCGCATCTTATCAGGAACTTTCCGCTAACTCGTAATTTCCATTCGCTGGTTTCTTTTTTATCATCGCCGGAAAATCGATATTTCAGATCATTTTTATCAGTCCATTTTAATTTTAGATTTTAGATTCTTGAATTAGATATTAATTCGAATATATTGGCTTATGTGACATTATGTTGAATGTAGAAATGCGAAGAATAATGATGCTTTTTTATTGACAGATTTGATCAGTTCGAATTTTTCTGCTAATTCATTTTCAAAATTATTCGCTTGAATTTTTTTTAGCCAGATAAGGTTATTAATTTTCAATTTGCATAACAAGAACTATGGCGTGTATAATAAACAATGTAACATGGTCGTAATCCCGCGCGATCAATTATATATATAAGTCGAATCGAAGGCGACTAAGGGTTAATTTGGCAGCAAAATTGATTGTTCAGTGACGCGCGCGTTGACGCGAATATTTATTTACTTGCAGAAAGAAGCGATTGAGTGAAGTTTCGAAGAAGGAAAGGGAGGAGAGATGAAAAAGAAGAAGAAAGGCAGATAATACCGGCGAACCGACTTCTCTCTTTTCTCTCTCTCTCTCTCTCTTTCTCTTTCTCTCTTTCTCTCTCCACGAACCGGCGACCCCGAGCTGTCAAAGTCCGTCAGCCAGTGTTGCCCCCGGGTCATTTCATGTACAGCGCGAGGCATTATTTACTGCTTCACGCGTACAATCGCGTCGTGAGGAGATTGTAAGTTCCATCAGCCAACCAGCAATTCGTTGGTGAAACGCCCTCGTATACGATGCGTTACGTCGCACTCGTTACTATGAACAAACAATGATTTCAGCGAACGATCGATCTGATCGACGATACGATCACGATGACATACACTAGTCATTGCTCCTTCGTTATAATAGTATATCAGAAAACTTAACAAAAGGATTATCAAAAAAATCAATTTTTTGTTAAAAAATACTCCATACTAAAACTTGCAAAATTTATTATAATAGTTCTGCAAATTTTAGTATAGAGTATTTATCAGTGCGAGTAAATCTTATGGTTTGAAAACATATGACAGTATAAAAAAATAATGGATGTTGCTTACATGAATTTTTAATTTTGATCCTCTACATTTCGATCTTCTTTATATCAATTTTAACTGATTTTTGTTGATTAATATAATTTTAATATAATAATTCAAAATTTTGAATTATCTCGGGAATTTTTACATAGTTACCTTTATAATTTTAATAGATGAATGAGGATAAGAGATATATATGTGTTTGTAGAGTTTATTGCAATACGAATGCAATAAATTGTAGAGAGAGAGAGAGAGAGAGAGAGAGAGAGAGAAATATATTAAAATAATTAAAAAAATTTAAATATATTAAAACACATATATACAATCAATCGACATGAATGCTTTAGCTTATTGAGGAATAACAAAAATATATATTACATGTAATATAATGTTTTTTTAAAAATATTTATTAACGAAAGATTGACAATATGGATTATATTATCAGAAATAATATAGATTATATCTTGAATTTTTTGCAGAATTCTCTTCAAAGCTAAATTTTTGAAATAATTCGAAAATTAGATATGCGATGAATCTATTTCATCAAATGATTCAGACAAACCTATATTGTTCGTTAATCTTTCCGATTAATATATTTCGACATGCTTGATCCCAAGGAACATTCGAAAAGTTTCATCGAGATTAAAGAAAGTAATAAATAATCATTCGTTTTATTGTAAAGCACTGAGATACGTCTCAGCTGCGAGAATCACTAAATCTGATTTAACATAATATAAAAAAATCGAAACGCTTTATAAACTTATCAATATAAATACCTCGTGCTTTTTTCATATAAAAGAGAGAAATGATATCGGAAGGGTTAAGTCACTTCTATCGATTACGCGCTGGTATTTACAAAACATGTACCAAGCAATCGTATATTTGTAAGCGAGTATGCTCTTATTCGGCAAGCAAAGACAACATTGACATCGCCGGTGCCTATTGATCTGAGTATACGATAGTTCATAAATAATCCTATCAGCGATTGTACGAACATCTTTTGCTATTACACATTCGTGAACACACAAAACACACACACAATTTGTGATCAATTTTAATATAATATGGAAATCTTAATTTAATGATGGAAAATCGAAGATTAATCTTCTCTCTAGAATATATCGCTAGTTCACACACTGCACGGATGATAAGCCATCATTTTTAAATATGAAATCTTCTCGCAGTGTGACCTAGCGTCTAAGGCAAGCGATTAGCAGCGATTCGAATTGTAAATTGAATCAAAGAGAAGCCTCTCTGACGATCGCGGATAAAATATAGCAAAGAAGGTAAGATTAGATTTAACCGGCTTCTCGAGGAATCGGCTTCCTTTTCCCCCTTTTCTCGTTATTGTACAGATCGTCGCTGTGCCAATCTGCAGGGAAAGATAGGAACATATTAATCACGCGCAACACAAAAGTCTCCCGTTTAGTACAATCAGTACCGATAGCGTGCAACTTGCCGAGAGCATGTGTTTTTTCATCAGTGATCTCCGATCGCGCTCCTCTTCCATACGTAATTCCCCCAATCGAGAGCAAATGGCAGAGGCTCGAGTGGCAACGCACCGCTGTATTTCTTCTTTTTTTCGCATTTTTCTTTTTCAAGCCGATTGCAAGCCGAACTTGACCTTTGCACCTATTTTTAACTCGATCACTTTCGTTAAAATCCGTGAACAAACCAGCGATTGCTGGTAGTGCGATAGTCTTGTAAACGGTACAGTCCTCCATTCACTCCCTTTTAGACACGAGTCAGGGAGAACGCGCTTTTGCCATCCAAGCAGAACAACAAGTCACGATAACGTCAAAATGACGTCAAAATTAATCGTTACTGATTGAAAAGTGACTCTTAGTATAGTTGGACCCATTTTGATGACTTATGTTTTGCGTGGACAAGTCCTTATTTTCTAATTCTCGAATTGACACAAAATTACCGTTTCTCTTTCCTTTTTTCTTCAGCAAAATAGTATTGCTACATATTTATACGTTACAATCGTTAATTAATACACACATACATATACGCGCTCTCTTTCACATTCTATGCGTAGAATCGTATTTGTTAGTCTCATATTCATTGATATATTACAACGCAAGGTAATGTAACAAAGGAATACGTAGCTCATTGTCGATGAGACTTCGCTGATCAGCCGCGTGTGAAATAGATATCGCGCGCAGATACATTGTTCTCCAATAAATAATATCACACTCTACACAATTACTCACGAAAGAGAAATAAGTACGATCTCCGGGGTTCGTTCGCGGATCTTCTCTTTGGCACATTCGTTTCTTCTCGGAGACGCGATCAACGTTGAGATTCAGATACTAGCTACACTCCAACTTTTGGTTGCATCACGAGTTATAGATCGATTGTGAGTTCTTGATGATCCTCGCGATGTTTGAAGGGCAACTGCATAGGATAGTAGGTGAAACAGAAGAGATCTCGGTACAAGAAAAACTTCCGCTTTAAGGATGAATCCTATTGCACTACCGCCAGGGGTGGGTTATGCTGCGTCCTGATGACCTCTGCGACGCGCCTGAACGGCAATTGGAGGTGATAGTAGGCACAGTAGGGCAACGGGTCCCAGTACACGAAAAGGGATTCCCTCTTGTCCAGCACTGTGCCCAGAAGATGGGGCGCGGTCTCGCTGGTCGATTGTTTGAGGGCATTCACCACGGTATCGGACAGCAGCTGTCGGCTCGACGTACCTTGAAGCAACGTTGAATTCTGTCTGGAGAAGTGTCGGCAGGGTTTCCACACCAGACGCGGATGTATACCTGTGTGACAGATGTAGGGCAGGCTCACGCCCACCCGGCAGCCGATGGACACCAGCTCACCCGTCTCCTCCGACACTGCCAATCGGAAGCTCATGTGGCCGTTGATACTGCCGCCGAAGGAATGGGCGAAAAACTGTTCAAGCCACCTTATAATTTCGGGACGTTCTTCTGGTATGAGGCCCCGATCTTCATCCACTCGGCAGGTCACGTTCGTCACTACCCGTGACTCTTTCAGCGTGGTGCAAGTGATGAAGTGATCTCCACCGGGATCGCGGATTACCACCCACGGCCGCCTCTCGCTGATCTCGTGTTGATTTCGGAACTCTCTGAAGGTGGGTGGTAGCAAGATCTTGGCGTGATCACGCATCCCTGCGGGACCGGCGGTTAGTTTCGTTCATAGAGCGCGGACAGGTCCTGCATTGATCGCAACAGAAAGTGTTGTGGGATCGTAAGACCGAGCATGCGACAGCGTCGAAGTAGCTCCAACGGGTCGTCTAACGCGGTCACCTCGCTGGCATCGGGCACGAAACACTCGCAGCCCATGATCTCTAGATGCGGTTTCGCCAAGGCGTCGTAGTACGCGGTGCTGGCGGCACTCACCGGTATGTAGTAGGCCACTCGCTCCCGCTGGACGATATCCCGCAACGCCTTTATATATTCGGTAACGTTCCTGGGTCCGGGCCGCGGTATCGTGTAGTACTTGGAACAGGCGGTGGAGAATTTGGCTAGACCGAACAGGCCCTCGAGATCACACACTATCACCCGGGCGCCCGCCTTGTAGAAATTACGTGCGAGATGCACCGCTTGCACTGTGCTACCGCCGCTGATCAGCACGCACCGCTTGTTACGTGATCTCTCATAAGCCGGGGTGTGCAGTACGGTGATGAACCATTTGAGAGCGGTCAGCGGTAGTTGCAGAAACACCCAGAACAGGCAGATCCAGGCAGATGCCCAGAAAGCAGGAGCCCAAATCGCGTAGCCAATGACATTGAAGACACTTCGAAATAAACTCAACAGAAGTCCGAAGTACCAAGACAAAATCCTCGAGAAAATGGAATCGTTGCTCCTCTCGACGTTCCGACTATCTGCCGCTAGTATACCCTGTTGATGATGATGTTGCTGTTGTTGTCGTTGCTGCTGTCGTCTCTGAGAGAGTATCACCGTCGACATACTCGAGAGCGATGACGCCCGGGAAAGATTGTTCGGCGCATGGGACGTCGACATGACCACGTTCGACGACGTGCGCTTCAACATGGACACGGGCGACATTCGGGGTGGCGATGTGGACAACGGTGTGCCAGGTAACGGCGGCGACACGCTGCTGCTACGCGACATCGGCGGGCTGGAAGACCATAATGTGGACGAGTTCTCACTCGAGCAGGCGGGCATCTTCGTGTTTTCTGTTTAACGTTTCACCTTCGGAAACCCTGTCCAAAAGGGTTACGAATTGAGGAGCCTAACTGATCGGTAGAAATCCTTATATCCAAGACTCATATCTCAATCTTGGGAAATAACCGTCGGTTATTTCAGCGAGGGAAGAGGAAGATGAGATGTGAGATAGTTCTTCTCGAAGGGTCGATTGTACCCTAATCACGGATAGAAAAAAATTATCTCTCTCTTTTTCAGATGTGGTGATAAAAGCGACTATGAAATGACACAACATACATGAAAATTAGAGCGATGCTGTTGTTGATATCAATCGCGAAGAAGATACTCGGGACTGACTCCCGTCCTTAATTGTCGGTTTGCACACGCAGCTTTAACTGAAGCTGGGCCTCGAGTATCCTGGTCTCTTATGAGGTCTGCATCTCCGACGTACTATGAACCGGAGCCTTATCTAATCGTCGCGCTTCAGACACCGCAACGAAAAGAAAGAAGTCGCAAAATATGTCGTGTCTGCTCTCGCTTTTCTCCCCTCTCTTCCTTTTTTTATTTTTTCCGTTCAAATTAATTACTCGAAGAGGAACGAAGAGGAAAAGAGACGAGGTCGAAAGAAAAACTCTTGGTGAAAAAATCGATTCGTATATCAGTATAAGCAATCTAACCGATTCATATGTCAAGAGGATTTTTGGTATATATCATTATAGTTAGATCACAGCATGTGTAAATGGCGTTATTTTATAGGATTGTGTTGATTGTTCCCTGCTATGAATTTTGGACAATCATACAATCAATAATCTTTATAATATATATTACAAATCTATAATCTCATTAAACTTGTTTTGACGTTACTTTTATGTCAAAACTACTGCATTTTGATTACTTGCACATTGGATTGTTTAATCATGATTGTTATCTTGATAGAATGAAGAATAAAAATGATAAAGTTAATCTGGATTGATGAGACAATAATCAAAATATATTTGCTCTTTTTAACACACAGTTGCATAGGATGTAAAATAATATTTTGAGACGATAACCCGTAATTATTTGTTAAACAAACGCCATCTGTTGAATGAGTAATGTTATAATATTATTTCATAATGTCGTAATATTAATAGTCATATTAGAATCAATTGATATACCTAAAATATATATCGGTATATTACCATTTAATTGAAACGAGATCTGAAAATAGGTTGTTATATTAACTTTTAGAACAAGTTATGTTAATCAAATGAAGAACACGAAGGACAAAAAAATAAATGAGGAATCGAAATGAAATTAATCTGTGCATCGACAAATAATAATTGTCAAATGAAATAAAGATAAAATTTTATTTATTATGTTTTTTAATAAATAAAATGTATAATGTAAAATAAAAAAATATAATAAAATTACTTTCATATATAAATACTTTATAAACATTCATCGTCAACTTGGGAGAGGATATCGTTGCACGTGGCATTCACTTTTGCTACAAAACGAAAAAAAAGACATTCAAGAAATTTTTAGGGATGATGCCTTTCTTTTTGAATACACACAACTTTATTTCGTACATTTAGAATATACTTATCTTGTAAATTATATAATACGTTATGGTCTTATTTGGCTTAATGAAATACAATAATATACTGTCTTTAGAATTTGTTTGTTTTCTCTTTGCTGTTACGGCACTTGAGCCAGTACAAGTATAATCTTGACCACTATTTTCTAAATAAACGAAAGAAGTTATCGATCCTGTAGAGTTTCCGTATTTTATTCGAAATTTTAGTGAGGAGATTACATTCTCGAGGAAAGTCCATCAAAAGGCAAGACATTGAATTGACTTTCTTAATATTAATATACATTCAGCTTTATGTGCTATTCTGTTTATTCGCGTACACTGATCGTTATAATATAAACCAAGAGATTAAGACAAAGCAAATGACAAATTCTTTTTCGATTCAACGAAAAAGTAACAGTCCTTGTATTATAGTAAGAGAAGAAAGTAGTCTTACAATTTAGCACGAAGTACCCGCAACGAAGTTTTACTTTATGACATTCGAAAATTATTATATTTCTCTTATTAGTTAAATAAAGATTTCTTACAACTTTGGCCCATTCAATGTAATTATACTAATCAAAATCTTCTCTTCTACTATACAATATTATATGAATATCAACTAACAGTCGCTCTCTCTTTAACTACATATATTTATATATTTATATATGTATAATGTAATTGGTGTATATATATAATATATATTGTATATATATTATATATATAATATATCATATGTGTGTGTGCGCGCGCACGTAGGGTGTCCCGAACTTAAGTGGCCAAACTTCGGGAGCGTGTAGGGGTTGATAAACTAAAAATAAAAAAAACGTCCTTTCTTAAGGAGATGCTTCGTTTTGGAGAAAATCGTTCGTATAAAATGCAATGCGTGTATTGCTGCAAGAGTTCAACATTTTGAACAATATCTGCATTAAGC
>NW_017257980.1:0-8510 GCF_001594055.1 Mycetomoellerius zeteki
GAGGGCGTAAGCGGACGATACAAAATCTATTTTATCGACCTCGATCAAGTTCGGCCGTCACTCCAGCATCCCCTTAATGGAAATATGTAATATTATAATATATTGGAAATATGTTGTGTAATATTATATATTATTATATATCATAATGTTCATTGAATAAATGTGTAGGCAATAATAAAATCTTTATCTCTATCAATTTACTTGGCAATTAACCATTGCAACAAGATTAGTATAAATAGTTCTATGACAACAGCCGCCATGCGCCGCGGCCGCCCAGTCGGCACGGCGCGGCGCGGCGTTGCGCGAATAATTGTTTTTTTTAACCATGTTCCGGAACTTCGATCGATTTAAAAAATATATATGTTAAAGTAGAAAGTCTACAGATTATTTTCATGAAGTGTAAAAATGGTCACTTAAAAATGTCACCAAAAAAAATTCATAAAAAATTCAAAAATTTTTTTAATGGTTTTGTTTTCATTGTAAAAATTTCAAAAAATTTTCTTCAACTTATCTAAACGATGTTTACAGCATATTTTTTTTTCATTAAAATTAGTACAGTCGTTTTCGAAAAAAAAAAAAACACTTTTTTGATTTTGCTTTTCTCCTCCATAACTCCCCCAAAAATGTAATTTCAAGGCTAATATTTGGGGAAGTTTTACATCTCAGGTATACCAACTAATGACATCAATTTGAGCTCGATTGGTGCGGGAGCAGATTTTACATGCTTATTCCGCTGTGCCCTTTGTGGAGAATTTGATCAGTGCTAGGCAATTGAGTTTTGTGGTGGATGGAATGCTTCAAGGGCCGTATTTTGCTTTTAAAAGCACTTCTCAGGGCTCCACTATGAGTCCGCTACTTTTCGATTTGTATCTTAGATTGCTTGGCCAGCACTTGCACCGTGATACACGTTTTCTGCAGTATGCGGTTCTGTTCTCCACTTATAGAGACTTAAATGTGGCCATTAGGTCTATATAGTGTTCTCTGGACGATGTCTGCAGTTTTCTGAAGTACAGGAATTTGGAAGTGTCTACTAGCAAGACTAAATGAATTATCTTTAATAAAGGCACTCCAGAGAGGACTGCGTTGGATTTGACTGTCAATAAAGATATAATCCCCAGGGTAAACATTCATTGTTTTCTCGGTATCCTTTTGGATCACAATTTAAACGGCAGGCAGCACCTGAAACATTTGATAGGCAAAGGAAGGAAAATTGCCGATATTGTATCTACCCTATCAAGCATCACTTGGGGCTCTCACTCGGGACTGCTTCTCACTGTTTACAAAGCCACCTTTCACAGTGCTGTGGAGTACGGCTGTCAGTTCTTTGGGGTTCTATTATCCCAGACTTTGTTAAGCTCCAACGTCTCCAGTACAGGATCATCAGGAAAGCTATGGGCTACCGAATTTCGATGCCAATTAACGTTATGCTCGCCGAGGCCAAGGAGTTCAACTTTAACAACAGACTCAATTATATTGCGTCAAGATTTGTCTATAAGGCTTGTCGATATGGCTTGCCTTATAGACGATTCAGTTTGGCTTATGGTTCTCTCATGGAGATGGAGGCTGCGGCCATTGGGAGGAGCCGCAAGGTCGAAGCCATCAGAGACTGTAGGTTCTTTAGATACTTTGTGACCTCTCGCCATGAAAAAAGTATTTGTTTACCGCTCTACGTATCCTCCGGCTTTGGCATTCGTATGAAACAGCGTCGCAGGGAATTGCATTCGTCAAAGATATGCAAGGTTGCGATAAGAAGGATAACCATAATTTGATTCAAACCGATTTTTATCATAAATCTTTCCCGTACAGACAAGGGGCGGTTTCTTTCTACAGTGACGGGTCCAAGAATTCGGAGCGCGCTATGAGTGCTGCTGTCTATTCACCTGAAATGGAGGGCACCGTGGAGCATAGATTACCGGCTGAAACTTCTATTTTTCCCGCAGAATTGTGAGCCATTTATCAGGCTGTGCTGGCCGCTGGTGATCTTGGGCTGTCTAAGGCCGGAATCAGACTACGCATTAAAGATTGAAGTTGAAGATTGAAGATTGAAATTTGACCAATAAGGACGAAGAAATTTTAGCTCCTTTCATTTCGATTGGTCAAATTTGAATTTTTCAATCTTCAATCTCAATCTTCAATGCATAGTCTGATTCCGGCCTAAGTATGTCATCTTTTCTGACTCTAAAAGCGCACTGGAAGCACTCCAGAATTTCACGATAATGCAGCGGAACTATCTAATTTACTATATTAAATAAGCTTACTTTGAAATCGCCAAGAAAGGTATGGAAATCATTTTATTCTGGGTTCCAGCTCATTCTATGGTATTCCCGGTAATGAATTGGCGGACCAATGTGCGAAACAGACTACGCTCGGGGCGAATAAACCGTATTTTCGGGTACCATATGAAGACTTATTAATTATTTCATCTGTCCGTGCGGAAAAGCATCAAGAGGAATACATTAGAGAAACTTATCGGTCTTTAAAGGCAAACTTTATCACGAACTTTTTTACTCATCATCTAAGAAGACATGGTTTCGTAAGTTAATCTTATCCAGAGAGGAAATTGTACATATCAACCGACTCAGATCTAATCATATAAACACTAACGAGAGCTTGCAAAGAATCGGCATTGTGGGCTCGGCGGCATGTCCGTGTGGAGATTCCCATCAAACGGTCAATCACTTGATTTTTCAATGTGAAAGATTTAATAAAAATTCCCTTCCAATTCGCAATTACATCGCTCAAAAGTTTCCTGACTCTCCTCAAAACCTTTTCCCGACCTTTCCATCCCTTCTCTTAAGCTATGTCGTCTGATCCTGGCCTTCATGAAGGCCAACAACCTTTCCTTTTGAAATTCTTTTATTTTCGTCCCTCCTTCGCTATCCTTTGGCGCGCAGTTCATCGATAGGTAGCAGCAGGCGTCTGGGTGGTGGGGAGGACCTACATACCTTGGTCGATACATCTAGTGAATTTCCGAAACACCACGAATCAATTTTCGCGGACATCAGTGGCTACGTTTACACCGTACGACTGATAGCGACCTGACCTATATCGTGACCCAAAGTAGGTCTAGTCACCAACCGTTTACATCGAAAGGGATTTAAAAATTGATTGGGTATATTTAGTCCATGCTGGTCCGAATTAGAGCCATCTATCGTATTTTGTACAAATTATTTCCATATACAGCATTATACTCCCGAGTGCATCAGTTGAGGAGGTTATCGCATAGGAGTTGCATCGCATTCCGATTCTAAAACATTCGATTACTCATATTTTTTTATTCGAAATGTCACATTTCATTACACGTCAATACATTATATTTTTTCAAGAATTTATTGCATATAAAAAAAGAAGAAATATTTTTTCTTTGAAAATTATGTGCGAATAACTTGGATTCGACAATTGCGCAGGAGGCAGAAAGTAATGTTAATGGAATATGTGAGGATGTTTCCTATGCCTATCATTTTGGAAATGTATTTTAATATGATACACGTTGAAAAAAGCATATGGATGAAACCGAGAAGCAATCTTTTTTGGGAAGAAATAGTGCTGTGTACATATACAGATTCAAACTGGATAGAGAGTTTCTGAATGTTTAAAGAAACTTTCAATGATTTGTGCATTTTATTACGACCTGCTTTGGAACCTAAGCCTCTTCTGTTAAAATCAAGAGAATCTTTATCAGTCGAAACACAAATCGCTGTCACTTTATATAAATTAGCAAGTTGTGCAGAATACCGTGTGGTTCTAATATTTAATATTTATGTTAATATCTAATATTAAATATCTAATATTAAATACCTAAAAAAAATATTTAGTATCTAATATTTAATATTTATGTTCTTTGCACAAATCAATTAATCTTTTCACAGTCTAGAAGTAAATAACAAACCGGTTTAACCTAACTATTCAACAAAACAGCAGTGTCCTACCGAGCAAATGGCTACGAAGCTTATAGGTCGGGTCAGTCGCGCTTACACCGAGAAAGTAGACGACCTATTTTAGGTGAGGGCGCTAAAAAATCCGGTCTGACCTACAACAGGTCGGGAGTTACCTAAATTAAGTCGAATTTGGGGTATAGGCCGCGGACTAAACGTACGGTGTAAACGTAGCCAGTGGCCTAGTTCAACCTTGGTTGCCTGGTTATACCGGAAAAGAAGAAGAAGAAGAAGATCAAGCAAGAGTATCATACTAAACGCGTATCAAATGATACAAATGACGATGTAAACTAGGCCAGACTAAGCTGATACGCGTATCAAATAGTCTAATAGAATCAAATAATAATAGAATCTTAACGTGCTGTAAACGCTTGGTTCGTTTTGAATCATATATTAAAATTCGGCACTGCTTTTAAGTTCAGATTAAAATTAGAATTAGAGGTTTTATATCTGGAAAAGCAGTGAAGACATCAAGTCACCTAACCTGATCTGTTTTGAGACAAATCGGTATAAATAAGAACGTATCAAATATTTAATCAACACCAATTTGATTCACGTACTAACCGATTTAACGGTGTAAAAGCCATAATTTTATTAATTGCTTTTATAACATTGTAGAAGCATTTCTTCACTGTCGACTTATGTATCCCAAATGTATTCCCAACTACTCTGTATTCAGAACAACTAGCAAGTTTATATAGAGCTATAGCAATTTGTTTTTCTACAGATACAGGCTCCCTAGCTTTTAAAATTTGCATTTTGGGTTGTAGCTCATCTTTGATTAAATCACACAATGTCAAGAAACTCATTTTTGACATTCGGAAACTTTCGAGCCATTCCGATTCAGTATAATGATTTAACACAATTGAGTCCCAAAATTCGTAACTTCTTTTTTTCATCCATGTTCTTCTATATTGTATGCCCTTCGTTATAAAATGAGGAGATATTGGATTACTAATAAATTTCCACATAAAAATTAAATTATATTTTTGCTCCGAACATAACCTTAGTAAACGTCGGAATAAGGCTTGGCGCCTTGCTTTTATCATGTCCATCATGCGTCTTCTGCGAATACACTGTAAATTTTTAAATATAAAAAATTTGACAAAACTTTCTTGTGCAATATTGTGCATTTTCTCAAAATATTAGAATATATTATAATGTATTATTTTTCTCCTTTACATCGTGAAAATATAGTACGCGTATTAAATTTGATGCGCACTAATGCTTTAGTACGTTCGATGTAAACGCACCCGTACTAAAGCATTGGTGCGCATCAAACTTAATACGCGTACCAATACTTTCACGATGTAATCTAGGCCATAGACCTCTGCTACACGGCACGCTTAGGGGCCACTGCCACTTTGAAGCAAACAAAATAACAAATGCGATTGGTCAATTCCGATGGACTAGCCAGTTAAGTTAACTGAGCTTGGTGACAGTGGCCCTTAATCGGATTTAATAACATCCATAGTTATGAAATTGTCCAATCAGCTTTTCCTCGGAAGAATAGAACGACTGTGATTGGCCAGTTTCATAACTACGCATAATTAGATCCGGGCTTAATTGATTAATTTTTGACAATTTTAGGTTTATTATATTCATTGTACTACACCTACTACACCCGGGCTTTGTTCGTTTTCGTAATGTATAAATCTATTGAATTACCAAATAGTGACTTTTCCCAAATGAAAATAATAATGAAGACGTCTTCCCCAAATAATTTCTAATCGATTCCATTCATAAAACACATTAAATAAAATCGTTGTCTGCTAACTTGACGCATGATAAAATTTGTTAATTACAAGAAAAATACTATTTCCTAAATGTTTAAATGCTTTTCCCAAATTTCCCCAAATGATTCCCAAATTATATAGACATAAATAAATCAGAAATATTCAATTTGTCTGCTATCTTGTCATCAGTGGTAGATTTGTTCGCGTCGCAAACTCCAACGTACTCCAACATGCGCCTACTATAGCTCCTATTTATTCTGGCTGTGGTCCACTTGACGCTATAAACGCTTCGAAGCATTTGAGCGACCAATCAGAACAAAGAATTTTACGAATTGACTAATCAAAGAATGCTTCGAAGCGTTTGTAGCGTCAAGTGGACCACAGCCTCTATCAAGCGCGTTGGAGTGAGGGTGCCGTCACATTAGTCACATATAGTCCGCAATCCGTAATCCGCACCGGATGTCCGCAAAAGCATCTAGGGATTGCGGACAATTCCTACAAGGCTACGTTCAGATTCTCTATCCGGGTGCACCCAGACACCCAGAAAGCATTCAGATTTCTTTTAAGTGCCTTCATCGAGCGCCTAGGTGGAACGTTCAGATTCCTACTCTATACACCCGGGAGAGTGGAAAAACCACCCGGCTTCATGAACCGAGTGGAATGGGTGGTAATGGCGTATTAAAGACTTCCTGTGCGATCCCAGCACGTTTGACGTGCATCTATATGAAAAATTTAAATTTCAGGTTATGCTTGCTATGAGCAGTATCCCTATAAGCGCAAAATATTCCTAGAATATTATATTTAGGATCTCTTTCACCAACCTCGCTTAAATTTAACCGACGGTTACAAGGTACGAGATTTAACTTATTTTATTACTTAAAATAACTTTTAACCGAGGTTTAGCTTATTTTAAATAATAAAATAATAAAATAAGTTAAACCTCAGTTAAAAGTTATTTTAAATAATAAAATAAGTTAAATCTCGTACCATGTAACCGTCGGTTAAACTTAATCGAGATTAGTGAAAGGGACCCTTATGCGCTTAAATCAATATAAATATCTTACCAAGTACGATCTGATCTATATCAATTAACCTAGACGATAAAATACGCACAAATTCTATTATCGCCATTACTGTGATGGTGTGGTCAGTGGTGTGGTGATGAATGCGTTCAGACTCCTAAATCACTCGGGTGCTTTTCGCTAGGCTCCGCCCACTCACTCAGTCACCCAGCGAACACCCACCCGGTGAGGAATTTGAACGCAACCCAATATGTACGGCAGATATTTCTCACGTAATCCGCAACTACGCGAAAAGACAGTTCTAGTGCAGTCTAGTGCACATCAGAAAACAGATCATTTGTCGTATTTGCACTAATAACATATATCAAAGATTCATTATGCACTTCTAATTTCAAAATTGTTGTCAAACAAATTAATCACTATTTATAAATTAAAGGTAGGTTATTGCATGTTTATTTTTGTTTGACGTTGGAGTGCAATTGCGTTGCGTGCTTATATGCTCCTTGTGTCCCACAAGGAGCTGCAAAATACGGACGTGTAAATGTAATATTTTTTATTTAACAAGTTATACTGTTCATTTTTATTTTATTTTATAAGAAAATTACAGAATATATTTTGATTGTAACAAAAGTTTTAATTAAATCGTCAAATTTAGTCAAATAGATAAAATTAGGAAAAACATTACTGGCAATAATTAATAATTTTTATGGAAATTTCACGGGATTACGGCTCCATGGGACACAAGGAGGTAAAACACACGTAACGTTACGGACCCAATACCTAGTAACTTTTGCAGACATCCGGTGCGGATTACGGATTTTACAGGCTGTATATGACGCTGACGGCACCCTAATACGCCGTCTACAATGAACAGTAGCAGTAAAGACTGTAATGTCGGGAGTAAGCTGGTTTTCCAGCTAAACCATTAATGGTTAGTCGATGAACGTCAAATCGATGTTGATTCAATGTCGCTCGACGTCAAATCGATGTTAATTCAACGTCGATTGACGTTAATTCTATATTGATACTTTCACTTGTAGCTAAGGATATAACAGAGCGTAGAGTAAGTTCGTAATCCCGGATCTACAATAGGTGTTTTAAATCTTAAGTCGTAAGAAACTGACCAATTACAGTCGAATTCGAGAAGAATAATCGACTATGATTCGTCCATTTCTTATGGTTTAAGGCTTAAAACTCTATTGTAGATCCGGGGTAAGCGAAATGGTTGAAGTCTATCGATTTGATGTCGAGCGATATTGAATCAACATCGATTTGACGTTCATCTTCTTCTTCTTTAATTAGTGGCTCCTGCCTCCAAACAATGTAAAAGGAGGTCGATACGGCCAGATCTCGTTACAATAGTAATAACCGTATATTGAATTCACGTTTATGATTGTTTTCCGTGTGTTAAAAAAATGATGCAACACCTGCGAAAATAGCTAAGCCCGTTCGCCGAACACCGGGCGCCTGCGTCTACGGCGTCGTCACGCCGCAAGGACGCCCGTCAGGGATGTGTTCCAAAACTCGACTCTATCAACTCCGAGTACCTTTTATCCTTGTTCAACATTCGATGAAGAACAAGGATAAATGATACTCGGAGTTGACCGAACGGGTCGTCCAAGACCGCAGGATGATTATGTATGTTCAATGCTATGTCAAAGTCGGCAACACTTTCAAAAATATACAATAGCTATAACACCCGAGTCAAGACGCGTCCGCCACGAGCAAGTGGTTCATCAGAACTTTTGACGTTCATCGACTAACCATTAATGGCTTAAACTGGAAAACCAGCTTACTCCCGACATGTTTACAATGGG
>NW_017257980.1:8659-9000 GCF_001594055.1 Mycetomoellerius zeteki
ATAATAAGATTGAAAAACCGCTAATGTTAAACATAATACTTTAAATTAAGAAGCGCCATAACGGTCAGAACGTTAAGATGTTGAACTATTGTAACATTGTT
Source organism: Mycetomoellerius zeteki (assembly GCF_001594055.1). Taxonomy (NCBI): domain Eukaryota; kingdom Metazoa; phylum Arthropoda; class Insecta; order Hymenoptera; family Formicidae; genus Mycetomoellerius; species Mycetomoellerius zeteki. Next base: position 8,761 of record NW_017257980.1, read on the forward strand.
AAGCGGGGAGCACAGACTTTTGCATAACGCATAACATGTAATGCATAAGAAATTTAATCAATCAGAATTCTTTATTTCATGGAAAGGAAGGAAACGGAGGGCTTTGATTGGTACATTTTCTTATGCATTACGTGTTATGCGTTATGCAAGAGTCTGTGCTCCCCGCTTTACTCTTGCATAACGCATAGAGTTCTGAAAAACCACTCGACCGCGGCGGACGCGTTTCGGATCGGGTGCTGA
>NW_017257980.1:9230-19760 GCF_001594055.1 Mycetomoellerius zeteki
GGTGGCCATATTCGATACTGGCCGTATCGACGCTGTACGTGATCGAGGCCATTCATTTCAAGAAGAAGTATAACGCATAGTGTATAAGCGAATCAATTAATCAGAATCTTTCCTTTCCTCCCATTCCATGGAAAAGAAGAATTTCGATTGGTCGATTCCCTTATGCACTATGCATTATGCGTTATGCAAGAGTCTGTGTTGCAGCCATTACTTCTAGGGACTCTACTTCGATTGCACAACTGACTGCTGATCGCGAAAGACTGCGCAACGTCTATCTATAGTATCTAGTCAGTCTAGAGTCCAAGTTAAGTACAAGGTGCGATTGCTATAACATAATTTCAAATAACTTGACGAGTCTTCCTCGTATTTTTGTGATCAAAAGAGATTTTAGAAAGATGCCACGACGTGGACGTGCTGCCGCTCCTCCTCCGAGAACGTGAGTAATTAACATATCTTTAGTGGTAAGATAATAAGTTTATTGTGACGAGAACGTCATTACTCATTAGCGCTCCCTGTTACATCACTATGACAAAATTCACGTGCGTCTCTGACGCAAAATCTTAAATGTCGTCCTTTTCCTCCCAAATGCGATTAAACGAATCCTCTCTGAAAAGTAGCTTCGTTTTAGTGTCAGACCGAGTTCACCTGTGGCTGCGCCAGCCCCGTCCCGAGTGCCAGCCCATGCTCCGCCGGCATCACCAATGGTGGCCCAGCCGCAGCAGCCATCCCTCATGGGCCAAATGGCTGCCACTGCTGGTGGTGTCGCCATTGGACATACCCTCGGTCATGCCGTGACCGGACTCTTCAGTGGAGGCAGCGAGGCTGCTACTCCTGCTGCCGCAGAAATACCACAACCTGCTGCTCAAAACATCCCTGCGGCACCAGCTGCTGGTGCCTGTTCCTGGGAGGTCAAACAGTTCCTGGAATGTGCTCAGACTCATGATTTGAGCCTCTGCGAAGGCTTCAATGAAGCACTCCGTCAATGCAAGATAGCCAACAGTCAGTAAATCTTGCTCTCTTTAGATGCTTTCTAGCAATAGATACAAATAGTATAACCAGAGAGAAACCTGAGAGTGTACATCCCGGCCTTTTTCGTGTACCAAACCTTGTAGAGTAATGTCCACGTTTTTGTGGTTCTTTTCCATGCTATTATGTGGGTTAGATAAGGACGAACAAAGTTAATTATTCATAATAATAAGATTGAAAGACCGCTAACGTTAAACATAATAATTTTAAATTAAGAAGCGCCATAACGGTCAGAACGTTAAGATGTTGAACTATTGTAAATTCATTTAAATGAATTAATTTCAGAAATGATAATTGCGTGCCGATATGGTTGTCGGACTTTCAACGCAATCAAATCTGAAAATATTAATAATCCCCCCAAATTCCCCAACTTAAAAACTGTAATAAAACTTATTGCGAAAAATAATGCCTCGGCCGGGAGTCGAACCCGGATCTCTTGCATTCCGTGCGAGCGTCCTAAGCCTTTAGACTACCGAGATCTTAGCATTATTCTTTGCAATAAGTGATATATATAGAGAGTTACGCATTTTCTCAGCGCGCGTGTATAAACAATAATAAGATTGAAAGACCGCTAATGTTAAACATAATAATTTTAAATTGCTAAGGTCTCGGTAGTCTAAAGGCTTAGGACGCTCGCACGGAATGCAAGAGATCCGGGTTCGACTCCCGGCCGAGGCATTATTTTTCGCAATAAGTTTTATTACAGTTTTTAAGTTGGGGAATTTGGGGGGATTATTAATATTTTCAGATTTGATTGCGTTGAAAGTCTGACAACCATATCGGCACGCAATTATCATTTCTGAAATTAATTCATTTAAATGAATTTACAATAGTTCAACATCTTAACGTTCTGAGCGTTATGGCGCTTCTTAATTTAAAATTATTAATTATTCATCTTTGTGTGTTTAATCCACATAATAGTATGAAAAAGAACCACAAAAACGTGGACATTACCCTATAAGGTTTGGTACATGAAAAAGGCTGGGATGTCCACTCTCAGATTTCTCTCTGGTATAACATAGTGACTTATTATATCCTTGTTAATGTTAGACAAAAATGTTACACTGGATACTTTCCATTTGACATTCCACTTAATATTCGCAATGCTCACGAGCATTATTTCATCCTTGTTGTTTTCAAATGTTAAACAAGAATGAAATGATGAACGCAACACAAGTATCGTTCTATTTTTTGGTATTCACTGAATGCCAAAAAAGACGATGCTTGTGTCACTAATGGAAAGCATTGTGTTTTGCTGGAAAGCATCTACAATGTACTCTGCTCCATGTTTCTTGCTTTTTTTCTACTTTTTACCTTTACCAGTATTCTGTTCTTTATTTTCTGTCTGAGATAAAAGTTGGAGAATTTCAAAAGAAACAAGAAACATGATAAAACGGTTGCAGAAGAAAAAAGCAAGAAACAGAGAGGAAAGGATACATTGAAGATTATCAAGCTTTTATAGTCATAGACCATATGTAAAGAGATTGCTTTCTAATTGTTTCATGTATTTTCTGTTTTCAGATATTATGTAAATTGAGATGCGACAAATCTAGAAATGTCTAGACGAAATTAAAGTACATGCTTTACGATCTGTAGACCGTTGACGAAATTTCTGTTTATTTTTACTGTTGTTACACATTGTAGAATAAAATAGTCCTGGACCATAAGATAATAATAAATTTGTTTCTTTAAATTCTGTAGTTGGCAGCTGCCTTTAATCTTTCCTGAATTTATACACGAACATATGTATGTTACAATATAGCAATAAATTAAAACTTGAATAAAGTTACACTTTAATTTCGTTATTAATGAGAAAATTATAAATACCTAATCACATCATTTTTCAAGAATTTAGAATATATTCGCACACATTAAAATTCACTAAAATGGTAGATTGTGTAAAATGAGCAAGAAATAGACAGTATAGACAATGCCTCACATTTTCCCACTTTATATTACAATACATTAAACAAATAACTTATTATAGAAGATGAAAATAGTTCTTATAAGATGATATACTGGGATGAAAATTCAACAAATAAAAACTTCGGTATTCTGACCAGAACCAAGTAAGTGCACCCTTACACGCAAGTATTTGCACTTTATCATATAGTTTTCTCTAATACTTAGCTATTGTATATTTCGAAAATTAGTGTGTGATTTATGAATATATATATATATATTTATATATTCGTCCTATATAACGCAGTTATCTATAATACGGCTCTTTCTTTATTCGACGAGGAAAGGCAGTTAAATACGCACAAATAGCACGAATATGATAGACTATCTTTTTTCTGTATTCAATACGCGCATCATTACGTAGCCGGCGATCGTGGCGATCGCGATTCCCAATCCTGCTTTCCACCAGACCAAGGAGTCCCCTTGCATTAGGCCGAATTGATTTATGTGCCTGAAATGTCGAAGTACAAGATTTGCTATCATTTAGTCGCGCAAGCAACTTTAACTATTCTAGCATGATAAAACCATACTGTCGTACTCTCAAAACATCGTGATTATGTTCAGTGATACATATAGCGAGCAACACAGACATAAATATTGATAAAATTCCGATCAAACTGACAATGCAGTTTTATCATACAAGTGATATTAAATCGAAAGGAAAATCTTTCCTGTTAGAGTATCCACCCAGTCAACATCAACTAAAAATAACATCTGTGTTATAATTTTGCATTTAACAATATAAATTAATATGCATAGTGTTATATAACAGTTACATTGTTAAGTGCGAAATTACAACATTGATATGTTATTTTTAGTTTGTGTCGATTTCAGAGTATGTGTAGAAAAGTGGTTTGAATTGACAGGAAATTCGTAAGAGATTCGTTGCATGTTACATGCTCATGCAAGAAAAAACCAAAAAAATGTATACGCTAAATTATGACTTAAAACACGTGGGCGTCGCAAGGAATAAACACAAGCAATAATGTAAAATAAAACCTTGTGAAAGAATCCCACCATGGAGAGGATAAGGATTCGACAAGCAATATGTGGATTGTACACCTCATATGACTGAAAAGAGCCAATTACATTGTAACATATAGTGAGCAAAAAGTATTCGTACAGACAAAACGTTTTTTAAAAAAATTTTATTTTTAAAAAATAAATATTATCCAGAGCGCGAAATGAGTCATCGAATTGATATCGAATCGATACAGATACGATGATTTTAACCAATTTGACGTCGATTCAACGTTTAATTGACGATCATTTCTCTTGTTGGGTAATTAACAATTTTTTCATAAAAAATAAAATAGACTGTATGTTTCTTAAAATTATATATACCAAAAAGATGTGTATTAATTATAGAAAATATATTATCTAAAAACTAAACGAAAATTAAAAATTGTATTGTTTGAATGTTCAAAAGGTATTCATACAGTCGAGAAATTTAGCTTCTAAAATCAGGAATACATGCGAAGCTCGTTTGTTTATGTTAGAACAGAATGTATTCATTGTATAAAATTGCTAATTAATGTTTATTTTCTACAAATAAGACGTTTTTTATAACAAATTTCCTTATACGAATACTTTTTGCTCTCACTGTATATGTTTGATCCGTGCGATGACATTTTTTAATATAAGCAAATTGCCCGACACATTTAACATGAGAAGATGAAGGGTGCTTTCCAATTGCTTAACACATCTTGATACAACGTAGCAAATTAATTCACATATTTTCAGTGTTAAATAATTTAACTCTTTTAATTACATATTTTTTGTTGTCACGATAAGCTCATGACCTTAAAAGAAAATTAAATTATTTATTAAATAGAAAAAATATGAAAACTGATTTGTACTCAATTACACTAATGCTGTAATCGTCGTCACAACACTACATTCGTACTCAGTCCGAGGACTACTAATCAGTTCATCAGGTTATCGTGACAACAAAGAATATGTAATTAAAACGATTAAATTATTTATTAATACAGACAATATGTAAATTAATTTGCTACGTTTGTGTCAAGCAAATGGAAAGCATCCGGAGTTAACTCCGTAAGCACATGCATCGAGAGGAATATATGATGACGATTAATTGATGCAGTTTTCACGATTTGTTCAAGCTTCTAGATTTTTACAATGTGAAATTGAAATTCGAACCAACCTGTCTCGGTAAAATAATACCCACGCTCCTTGAAAGCGGCTAAACACGAAATATCTTATTGTTAATACCGAATTATCTCCTTTTCTTTTCTTTTTCTTTTTTAATATTACACTACCGTTTCTTAAATTAAATTACAAGAAAAGAACGAGGAGAAGGTGCGACATAAAACGCTTTCTGTTTTCTGAAATTAACCATTAGAAAATATCGTACAAAAAAAATAAGCGAAGAAGCTCTAAAAATCTTGACGCGTAATCTATACTTTCAGATTATGTTCAGCTATATCAGCTACAAAGGAAAATATCTACTGTATGTAAATCGAGATCCATTCGGCAAAATTTCATTAATACCGTTTTTTAAGTGTGATAGGTAGGTAAACTTACGGGAAGGCTGCCATCGTAGCTAGTTTCACGAAGATTTCACGTCGGATTGTTCGTGAGATACTGTATGGCTGCGGAGGCATCAGTTTGTACTTGCTGCAAAAGGCGGTCGGTTGCAACAGATAGCTCTGCTTTATCTCAGAAAGGTCACTTTTATTCGCTACTATCAGAACGGGAATCTTACTATCGGCGAAATATTTCTGTAAGGACATATGCATCGTTTATCGTCGTGAATATATTTCAATCGTTGCAGCAGATGCAGGAAGACGCGATGCTTACGATGTAAATGCGCGCTATATACTCGAATGACTTTGGATTATTGGCGTCGTAAACAAGAGCAGCCGCATCGCACTGTATTTCCGCTGGCGTTAAAGCATCCTGTACATTCATCACGTTTATATCCTTCAATACTATGGTTTTCTCCTGCCCATATACATGTAATGTATTCACAGTAACGTGAGCGGTCGATGGTACCACCTTGTCATTCAGTTTCTACAATTTCGCATAAAGAGATTTAATCGCGAGTTTTTTTGATTAAAGTTCCTGAAAAGTAATCAGTGATTTACCTCGAGTTTAGGATCGATAAGAGTTCTACATAACGTAGTCTTTCCGCTACTTTTTGGTCCTATGACATGACAAGTATAAACATTTCTGCTGGACTGCTTCTTTGCCAGATCTACCTTCTTCTCACGAGTCACGACGATGGAGCTTGTTTGACACTCGTTGTGATACATGTTGTATCCCAAATATGCCATGTATTCTAAAGTTTTACGAACGTTTGTTAGTGTCAGCAATGCCCATTGACACATGTATCCTTGGAATGTAATCCATCCCTGTGGAAATATTACACACACCGTATGCCAAATTAAGTTACTTTCAAATATATGTACATGCACATATATTGCTGTCTAATATTTTTCTGTTTTTAAAACCCACATATCATTCTTGTTGTTTAATATTCTTTGTCGATTTATTCTATACAAGTTTCAAATTCTAATAGTTCGTTTTTCTTGAAGCCATCGTGCCGATCAGCATACAGGCTTCTTCTTCTACTTTTATAAAAAAGAATCTATCAGTGTTAGAAGTAACGATGATGCGAACAACTACCTTTTCGTTCGTAGCTACGGTGTACTTGTATTCATCACCCCATGGTGGGAAAAGACATCGCGAGAACAATGATTCCATTTCCAAGGGTGAGAGAGCTCCGTCGCGATCGCGATCGTGCTGCATAAACAGTAACGTTAAAAACTCCTGTCCCTTGTGCGATAATTCCGTACTGCAGCCGGATGGAATTTTCAATCTGAAAACCAGAGTTCTTCAGTGACATTTATTGGAGGAACTCTAAGTGGCTCTGTGACTTTTATACGTACGAAGGATAAATATATTCTTTTGACATTTGTAGCTCATTATCATATCCGAATTTCCTTAACACAGCCCAAGTCGTTTCGTTTCTTCCGCGTTGTATGAATAAACATTGTAAGTACATAAAACCTACGTAATTGCAATTAATGAAGTTTTGTGTAAATTTGTTTAGATTTAATATGGAATAACTAAAATATATCTCACCTTTCATCGTGACACACCCATTACATATACCGTCGCAGATATTTTTTGATAGCACAGCTTTTACATCTTCCAGCACTTGCGGTTGTAACGGCGTGTTGAAGCACCACTGCTGAAATGCATTCAACTCCATATCGTTTAAAAGTCCGTCGTTATCTACATCGCATATCTGCATTGGGAAAAAAACAGTATTATATAATTTTTATCATAAAAATCATGATTTTTTTTGTATATGTATATGAAATACTTACTTTAAAAATTCGCTGTAGGGCAGTTTTGCATACTTCTGTGAGCTGGAATAATAACAGATTGAATTAAAAAAAAATTTAGATATTAAATTAAAGAAATATAAGGAATATAATAAATATCTCACCTCCTGTATATCATAATTGTATAAAGGTGTAGTCGGATGCAGAACTGCCTTTTGAGCATAATAAAATGTTTCTGAGACATTCTGAAGTGTTTTTGCCGAACACTGGAAAGAGATATATCACATTCTTTTATATAACGCTTCTTCCATTTTTTCTCATTTATCAACTAAATGGCATCTTACCTCTATACAACTTTCAATCTCCGTGAACTCTTTCATAATGGGATATACAGCCTGGAATTGCAAAAGTGGAAGTCATTAACACATATGTGCTAACAAGGATGCTAACTGAAATCTCTGTAAGAGACTGCAAACCTCTATGGTGGAATAATCCACGAGATCAATCTTGTTGCCTACAAGCACAACTGGACACCGATTGTCGGACGAGCATCTTCTGATTAATGGTAGCCAGTAGTTGGCAGCTCTGTCCAGAGTGTCCTCATCGTCCACGGAGTAAACTACGCATATCACATGTGCCTTTTGAATCTCCTCTGCTAGTTGATCCTCTGTTTGTTCCACCGCTACAAACAACGCCAAATTTTTGTTTAATATAAGACAAGAGGAAATACAACTGACGTAATAAATTCTCTGACAAATTATCCAGACAGCACAAAATCCAAAATCAAGACAGAAGATGTCCCTGATGAAAATTTTTCTCAGAATTTTTCATATAATTTTTTAGAATTTTTATATAATTTTTCAGAATTTCTATATAATTGTATAATTTTCTCATATTTTTTATACGAATTGGAACACTTCTCAGAAAATCTACATCTTTTCTTAGAATTTTTCATATATGTTGCTTATGAAATATCGTCAGATTTCTTAAAGTTTTTGTAAGTATAATTTCTGATGAAATGTTATATAAAATCTAAAGAATTAAAAAATATTTTTTAAAAAAATTATGGAATGAGAAATTTCAGAATAGGTATTTCAGAATTTACTTGTATGAAAAATTCTGAGAGAAGATGTAAACTTTCCGAATATTTCTGAGTATTTCTGAAAAATGTTCCAATTTGTATAAAAATTATGAGAAAAATTTTCACCAGGAGTATTAAAGATATTTTATATTATGATTTTAGGATAGCATTCATAGTCAATCCTTATATTTAAGACCATCTTAAGTATATCATTTTAAAATGTCATAAATCACAGAGATTATAGCATAATATTATCTTAAGACATTACTTAAGGCAGTTTTGAAATAAAAGCCGACCTTAGACTTGGTGTCGTCTGAATTAATCATGTTTAGATGTTTTAATATCTTGAACATTATGAAGCGGTACAGCACTGATACAGAATTAATAAAAAGAGAGAAATACAGGAATGCTCGAGGATACCTGAGTAATCGACTATATGCGTCGGCACCTGCTCCGGGGTGACATCCGCCGGTATCGTAATCTCCTCAGCCTTACTTGGAACCTCCTCTGCGTACTCCTCGCTCACGAGAGACAGTATCAAGGAGGTCTTGCCGACGCCGCGCTCGCCGATGAGCAATATCCTGACGTTGCGTCGAGACGTGACCGGACGCTGCACCATGTTGTCCGCCGACTGTACCGCTTCAACAGCGGCGTTCAATCCCTCGCGAACGACATCCTCGCTCCACACCTCCTGCAGGTGTCACAGTGACCGGAATATAACCTGCAATACTGCCGCGAACGCGCCAACAACACACGGCACTAGTGCTTGGCAATTCTATTTCACGTTGACATTTTATTTAACATTGGAGACGACGATCAACGACGCACCACTCTATTTCTCTCTCTCTCTCTTTTAGAATTTTACAGCGTGTGTACCGTGCCGTAGAAGGATCGCACTTTGCCTCAACGTTTCATCGAGATCAACTCCAATCGTCGCCGTTGGAGACTAAGTAAACCTCGGCGCCTAGGCGGATTCGACTAAAGTAATAACAGTAATGCTCCGAGGGTGGCCTTTTCAAGGTTATCTATGCCACCGCAATGAATGGTACCGTGTGTGTAAATGTACATACACGCGTAATAGGTAGCGGTGTGTGCAGTTGAGCTGTTGAGCACATGAAGAGCTGTTCGTTTACGCCTTGCTTCTCTGTAATGTACAGCGCAGTACAGCGAGTAAGATGATGTTTCCGCACGTCTTGACTGAAATATTATTTCACGCGAAAAAATGATCTTATATAAGAATGCATGTTCAGAAATCTTGAGAGAAGCATTTCCAAGGCGGGGTATTTTTTCTTCCGAGAGAATTGCCATAAGAATTTTCTGTAAAAAATGAGAGATATACTTTTAGAAATATAAAATTCGGTTAAAATTTGCGGAGTCAGTCCTCTTTTTTTTCGTTAATTAACATAAGTGACTTCAATCAAATTTTGATTAATCTATCAAGTAATTAAAATATTATTTTGTAAACATGAATAGAATAACTGATTTTTTATGGAAGCATAACAATTTAGCATTGTATTATTATACTTATAGTTATTAATTATGTAATTACTAATTACATAAAAATTGAGCAACTCAGACCCATTTCTACCAATGTAGATTGACTTTAATATCAGTTCAACTTACTCTATCTTTGTCTTTCTCAGAATTGGAAAAAGATGAAGGGTTAGTTAAACCGAGATTAAAATTAAATACATTGATAGAAACAGATATCAGCTGATTGAATTAATCGCCGATTAAAATCAGAATTCGATCAAAGTCGTTCGATAAAGAATCGATTATCAAAAACAATCAGATGCGTACGATGGAACAAAAGTTATATTACTATAATATATTAAATTTACTTTAAATATGCTTATGTACAATGATATTGTAAAAACCGATTTTTCTGCCAAATAAATTAATATATCTTATTATAATTGTATTTTAAACTTAGATTTTTTTATTTGTAAAATCTAGCTATTGTTTAACTATTTTTAAAGTGCCGTCTAATGGTTCGTCTATAATACACGTAGTAAGCTTGGTTTAAGAAGTAAAGCCTGCGGCATACGATGCTTGTTTTCCTGCTAGATTCTTATGCTTCGATAAATTTTGCTCCGATAATATGGAGCAAAATTCATCGAAATCCTGTTTTCTGATTGGTTGCAG
>NW_017257980.1:19849-22201 GCF_001594055.1 Mycetomoellerius zeteki
CAGTACCGCAGCCAATATGATGGCAAGATTCTAATCCAACTAGGAATCCAGCAGGAAAACTAGAGTCCTAGATTTATCAGAGAGGCGCAACCGGCTTAAGTCAGTATGACAAAGGTACTAGGGAGGATACTAAACAAGGCTGACATGCTATGAAACTGCCTTTAAACTGTCAAACAAAATAAGACAAAGTAATATAAAATTATATTTAAATGAATCGTATTAATTCTTTAGAGGGAATATTTATGTATTAATAAGTCAGTTGATTAATTGTCATTATAATCGCGTTTGCGTATCACTCTTAATTTGCACTGCTGTTAACGGAGTAAAACTTTACTCTATGATAAAGATCCTCGATAAAATTATTCTTGAAATTAAAAAAATATTATTGCATTACTCAGATAAATAATTCTGTATGATACGTAGAAGAATTTCATATGGTTTAATCTATGGAGTATTCCAACTGTTTGGAATGAAGTAATTTTAAAGTCATTTGTGATTGCTTGTTTGTAAATTAAAACAGAAATGTTTGAAGATAAAATATTTTATAATTGCAGGTACGATTGCAGTATTATGTTCTTACATTCAAGAAACATTGAAAAAAATGATAATTGTGAAGCATATATATCTATTGTTAACGAACAAGTAATCAGGGCTTTCTGTATAATACCAATAATAACAATTTAGTCAGTATGGATACTGTTCAAGAACAAGATGAGATAGAGTGAGATAGAATGTATAGTAAAATGAAATAGAAATATGTCACTAGTACTATAAATGGCTGCCAAATCATGTGATTGCAATAGCGAATCAGAATGCGTAAGGCCGGAATCAGACTATGCATTAAAGATTGAGATTGAAGATTGAAGATTAAAATTTGACCAGTGAGGACAAAGGAATTTTAGCTCCTATTGTTTTGATTGGTCAAATTTCAATCTTTCAATCTTCAATCTCAATATTCAATGCGTAGTCTGATTCCGGCCTAACACCGGTTGCGCCTCTCTGATAAATCTAGGACTCGCTTAGTAGGGTGCCGTCACATGTACACGGAATCGAAATGACGGAACGGATTTCTTACTAGAAATAAGTTCACTAGCATTTTGTTCGGTAAGAAGTTTCTCTGCTGTATCGGAACCATCGGAACTATGGCCGGAACGGTACAACGGAATCAACGGAATGTTACATCGATTATGATTTTAGAAGCTGTATTTGCTCCAATACGAAATGCATATGAAAGAGATGCCATACTATCACCAGATGCCAACCAGCGTAAAACCAGTTGCAATCTTGTACGAGATGAAATTGGAACTCGGCATAATTCTTGCTTCTCAATAAGTGGTCCAACTAATGACAGCAGTTCTTTAAATAATTCCGGAGTCATTCTAAAGTAATTAGAATGACTCCGGAATGGTGAAGAACTTCTCACGATCGGTCGTTTGCTTTTCAACGACTAAATTGTCACTTGCGCTTTGAAGATGTCTCATTCTTTGTGTAAACATTGGCTGTACCCAAAATTTTCATTTTCTTGTATATTTTTTATTTTGTAATAAAATATTATAGGCGAAATATAATTTTCGTACTCTCTTAAATATCAGAATAGCACGCCAACTTGGCATATTTCTTGCATTTCGCAATAATTTTAACATTACAGTTAACACTACTTCTTCGTCCATCGTTGTAATCTCCAAAAAAAAGGTTTCTGAATATTTGTTTTAATTTCACATTCAACCATCTGAGGTGAACATACCATTCCGTTCCGTAAGAAGTTTCTCTACCCGTCCCATGTAGCCGGAACGCAATGGAATTTTGGTAACATAATATATCTCACTCTTATAATTCAGTATTTTTAAGTATTCAAAGTAATGTTATAAATAAGATAATTGCACAAATTATGCATATTACTGCTTTAGTCGCATTAAAATAACGAAATATCGATTAAATTAGGCAAATTAACTTGCGACCGAGGCGACATTCCGTCCATTTTCATTCCGTTCCGGCTACATGGGACGGGTAGAGAAACTTCTTACGGAACGGAATTGTAGTGATCTCAAATTTTCTAGTAAGAAATCCGTTCCGTCGTTCCGATTCCGTGTACATGTGACGGCACCCTCACTCTGTGTGTCGACATCTATGATCTGACGCAAACGACCGTCATAATGAAAATTGACGGCCATCACACGTAAAAAAATTTTAGTTGAATAATAGTAAGGCCGTAAGCAAATCGACCAATCACAATCGAGCGTTAAATCGAGTTTTAAGGGTGCCGTCACACATGTGGCGTAACCTGCGTAAGCGTAAAGCCCAAAACACAATGCGAGGGAATAGCGATAGCGATAGGAATAACACGATTTCAAT
>NW_017257980.1:25587-28775 GCF_001594055.1 Mycetomoellerius zeteki
AATAAAAACTAAATTATTGAAAATACTAAAAGAAATCACAATAGGCCACGGACTAGGGGTAACTAAATGAAACGAATGGTTTTGGGTATATTTAATCATAAAAAATCAATAAACAAAACTAACTAAGACTCCCTTCTATACAGAGCAGAAAGAATCGAGAATACATAAGCCTGAATCAAGGATACAAAAATCTCCAAAACAAACAACATAATTTGAACTATAAATAACAAAAACAACAATACAAATCCCCTCACTCCAACTCCAGAAGAGCCCAAAAGAGACAAAAGTAAGTGACCAGCAATCATATTAGCTGTAAGCCGAATAGACAAAGTAATTGGGCGAATAACTAACCTAATAGACTCAATAATAACCATAAAAGGCATAAGAACAAAGTTGGTGGAGTACCCATGGGAGTAAGGTGGGATAAAAAACTTCTTAAATAATTAATAACAGAATACATAACCCACCCAACCCAAATACTCAAAGACAAAGAAAAACAAAACCTCATATGTCTAGAAGAAGTAAAAATATAAGGAAACAATTCCAAAAAATTATTAAAAAAAATTAAAATAATCAACCTAATAAAAACAATCAAATTTGAAAAAGAATAATGAATCAAAATCTTAAACTCAGAATACATAAACTTAATAAAGTAATCTCACAAATGAATAAACCGAGACTGACCCAGCCAAAATTGATAGGGCATTAAAAATAAAAAAACAACTATTCCCAACCAATTTAATGAAGTATAAAAAGAAGTAGAAGGATCAAAGATAGAAAATAAATTTATTATCATTGCCAACACCATAAAATCTTATTTTTATGAACAGAAAAATTACAAATAACAAAATTAGGAAAATAAAAAAAATAAACAACAGACATTACAACCACCAACAAAACAACCAAAAACAACAATATCGTAATTCAAAATAAAGGCATTATTTGAGGAATAAAAGAATATTAACAAATAATAAATCAATATTTTTAAATTGACAATCTAATGTTTTAAAATAAAACTAATTCTTCACTAACCATTAAAAATAGTACCCTTACTATTATAATTCGATTTAAAAAATCAACACTTTAAATCAGTCATTTAATGACCTTGAAACAAGACCCTCTAATAAACTAAACAAAAACAACAACATAAAATTTCAAAAAATAAATAATTCAAAGTTAAAAACTAAATAACCACCTCTTAAAATTAACCATCCCAGTGGACTCCACAGAAATTGGCATAAACCTATGATTAATTCCACAAATCTCAGAACACTGGCCAAAGTACACCCCAGGCCGCCTAAGTAAAATTTGCGCCTGATTTAGGCGGCCTGGGGTGGAGTCCATCTTAATCCCCAGAGAGGGGACAGTTCAAGCATGAATCACGTCCATAGAAGTAGTTAAAACACGAATTGGATACTTAAAGGGTAACACACACCGATTATCCACGTCCAAAAGGCGGAAACCGCCCAACTCAAGCTGATCTCCAGGTACTATAAAAGAATCAAATTCAATATTTAAAAAATCCGAATACTCGTAACTTCAATATCACTGATGCCCAACAGCCTTAACTGTCAAATTACTATTAATGACCTCATCAGCAACATATAAAATTTTAATTGAAGGAATAGCAATAAAAACCAAAATAAACATTGGAGCCACAGTCCAAACAACCTCAATCGTCTGATTCTCCAAAAGATACCGATTAACCAAATTATTTCCCACAAACCTTAACATAATAAAAAAAATTAACACAGTAATAAAAACCAACACAACCATTGTAGTATCGTGAAAAAAAATCATTATATCATAAACAGGGGAATTTGAGTCCTGAAGGGTCAATAATCACGTATTAATTTTTAATAAAAGACAAAAATAAAATCTTTTTAAATGGATCTTAAATCCAATGCACTAATCTGCCATATTAAAAAAACAAAATAAAATTAAATAGATGGGACCTCATTATACCTATGGCCCATTGGAGGAAATGAATTAAACCACTCTAATGATGAATTAAGGAAAAATATATTCACAATTTTTCGCTTCCTCGACATAGACTCCCAAATAATAAAAATCAAAACAGACAACCTTAAAATAGAAATCAGAGACCCAATAGAAGAAATAATGTTCCAAACCAAATAAGAATCAGGATAATCAGAATACCGCCGTGGTATGCCCCTAAGCCCAAGAAAATGCTGGGGAAAAAAAGTTAGATTAACCCCAATAAACATAGAAACAAACTGAATATTCAAATAAAATCTATTTAAAGTAAACCCAGAAATTAAGGGATACCAATGAATAAACCCAGCAATAATAGAGAAAACAGCACCCATAGAAAGAACATAATGAAAATGAGCCACAACATAATAAGTATCATGCAAAATAATATCAATTGAGGAATTAGACAACATAATCCCAGTAAACCCCCCCATAGAAAACAAAAAAATAAACCCCATAGCCCACCAAAGGGTGGGATTATAATTAATCTTCATGCCATGAATTGTAGAAATTCAACTAAAAATCTTAATCCCAGTAGGAATGGCAATAATCATCGTAGCAGAAGTAAAGTAAGCTCGAGTATCAACATCAAGACCAATAGTAAACATATGATGGGCCCATACAATAAACCCCAAAAACCCAATAGTAATTATAGCATAAATCATTCCCAGGGACCCAAAAGTCTCCTTCTTCCCCCTCTCACTTATGATAATATGAGAAATTAAACCAAACCCGGGCAAAATTAAAATATAAACCTCAGGATGACCAAAAAACCAAAACAAATGCTGATATAAAACAGGATCCCCTCCCCCCGACGGATCAAAAAAAGAAGTATTCAAATTACGGTCAGTCAATAACATAGTAATAGCACCTGCCAAAACTGGCAGGGACAAAAGAAGCAGAACAGCAGTAATTAAAATCGACCAAACCAACAAAGGAACTTTATCCATAGACAAAGATTTATGATATATATTAACAATAGTAGTAATAAAATTAATTGCCCCCAAAATAGAAGAAAGCCCCGCAATATGAAGAGAAAAAATTGTTAAATCAACTGAAGGCCCACTATGAAAAATATTAGAAGCCAACGGTGGATACACAGTCCACCCAGTCCCGCTGCCCACGTACATAAAATTCTTTAAAATAAGAAGCATTAAGGAAGGAGGCAACAACCAAAACCTCATATTATTTAA
>NW_017257981.1:0-4388 GCF_001594055.1 Mycetomoellerius zeteki
CGCGATCCTCGCCACCACGGATTGTCTGTGCCCAACGGCGAGGCGCGGACGCTTGGCACGACAAAGTTCTTCAAACCGCTCTATGCACTCGTCGCACCTTTGCAACCACGCGAGACACTCCGCCAGATTAGCGACCTGGCCGCACTGCTCCAGCAGTTCGCGTTCCACTCGCTCGTGGTTTTCCATGTCTTTTTTCAGTCTTAGATCACATCACACTCCCACGGAGCACTTGCACGTGACTTGTTCACACACATTGCAATATCGGTTTATACGTAGATTGAGACAATCATCTAGCAACTTGCTGTTATATTCAAGGGTGAAGATGCACTTTTCACACTTATAACATCGATCATCGTACTTGTCAAGAAACGGAATCTTATCGCGGTCGCAATACTCCGTCCATATATTGTCAATTATCAGCAGTTCGACGCACTTCTCATTACCCGCAGGAATCGTGATGCACATGCAGACACGCTCGCTCTTTTTCACGATTTTTTCTACCCAATAACGATCGTCCTTTATTACATTGAAATTGTGAAAATTTCTAGTCCACCAAGGTCTCTTTTCATAGTCAGCATCATCCTTGTAACATTCATCTTGAAACCGTGTGTACACTTTCTGTCGCGCTAGTAAAGACCAATCATAAATGGATTCTGCGATAACGACCCCCTGTTTCCCTCCGCATATACCTGATTCTCGATCGCGTAGGAACTGCACCGGTGATATTCGCGTAACTTCGTCTTTCCTCTGCAGATTACGGAGAACGTACCGCACATTGTATACGGTAAAGTCATATTCATATTCTTCATCTGTCTCGTCTATGATATCCTCAAGCTGTTCCGCGTTTCCGATATCCTTCCATAACGCTATGTCCTCGATGTTTGCATGAAGGTTAGTCATACTTTTCACATTCACATTCACAATACTGTTGACAATACTGTTCACAATATTATTCAATAGTTTTTCAATATGTGCACATTGGACATACGTTGCAATTGTATACATAGGCTGTATACAATTAGAGCAGGACCGACCGACTAGCGCATCGAAAGAACCGGTATCGTGCTTCCTGACGAGATATATTACATCGATGTCAGTGTCCGATATATTGATCATGCATGATGCACGTACCGCATACGCACCACCTGTCGTATAGTAACACTGGATCATGCAGTGTTTAGTACGAACGTTCAGCGCGCGGATTTGCGGAGACGTCACAATTTTGTCGACGCGGTCGGTATCGCGTTCACACTGATCACTTGCACATCCAGTATCGTCGGATAGCACTTCTTCGTCGGACGACTCTTCGTCCAGTATGTCCTCAAAGTTGTTTATACCCTATTATTCAAACACCTCTTCTATAATATGCTCGAGCTGTTCCAGATCCGCGTTTCTGATATTATTGAACACTATGTCCTCGACGTTCGCACAATGATCAGCCATACTACTTCTGTTACTGTCACTTTGAAAAATAATTGCGAAGGATCGAGCGGTATCATGGTTTATACTGGAATCTCTTGGTTCCATAATGGGGTGTGTTAAGTAGAAAAATTGAAGATTCAGATTGGCAGGATTTTCCGCTTTTAGTGGAAAATTTTTGTTTCTCAAATTGTTATTGGAGACCTATCTCTAAATTTGTTCCACCCACACTGTAAATTCCTAAAAACTTATTGGTGATGCAGCATCTCTGAGGATTTTGATTTCGAGAGAGGAGATGAACTTATCGTCCCTTCCAAATCATCTAGTCGTGATTCACATTATTCTTACGTGAGTTTTTTTATATTTCCTGTTTTCGCCGGTTTTCTCTTCTATTAGTCGAACATGCGATTCCACAGCTAGACAGTATTTACTTAGGTTGGGTATAGTTTATGACTGTTAATCTTGAAAAAATGACAAAAAACTCGTTTTACCAACTTCCTGTTATCAGCGAGAAAAAACATCCTTGAACTTGAAAGAAAGAACTGTGAAAATGCAGTTCGATTTCATACTTCTTTGTTACACTAGAGTATCACTATCATTTATTGTAGAAGAGTTATGTTTTATTGAGCAGCCGAAACGTCAGCGCTTCTCTTAAACGCTTCGCGACATATCGTCTATATCCACCTAAAAAAATATCAGCGCTTTTTGGTCTTCTTTGTCCGTGTTACCGCATAATACTCTAACGCATTTTGTTTGGGTGGGTACAGGGTGGCGGTAGTGAAAAATACCGAATGCATCGTAAAACGATACATTTATAACCCATCAATCAGGGTCCTATTTTTTATAAACAGTGATGATTTGGGTCCTAAGTAAATAGCGATACCGGCGACTCTGGGACCTTCCCCGCGCCCCGTTCCCGCTCGCCTAGTGACGTCATACCCCCACCTCCGAAGAATCCCCGCGCTCCGTTTCCCCTCGCCGCCGAGTACCACCCGCGCCCCGCATTCCCCTCTAGCCCCATGGGTTAGAACCGGCCCTATATACCTACTAGGACGTCATCGGCAAGGAGGACGTCCTCCTCCTTCTCCTCCTCAGGCTTTTGTCGCTTCGTTGGAGGCTCGTCGGGAACATTCTCCTCGCCGAGGACGTTCTCGGCAAGGAGGATGTCCTCCTCTTTCTCCTCCTCACGCTTTTGTCGTTTCATTGGAGGCTTGTCGGAATTATATTATGCATTCTAAAAACACACAACACTTATGCACTCACTGCACGCGCAAAAATATTCCATCATTAACGCGGAAAATGGCAGAATATTTTGGCAGAATATTAACTCACGTCGAATACTTTTCCTCGTGCGCGAGAACAAGATCAAACGAATACTGACGCTGGGAAGCATCCTTCGCTGCAGCGAAGCTATCAAGCATATTTCTTTTACAGATGATACATGACAACAAGCATGTTTCAAACTCATAAAACGATTCGAACCCAAAGTGTTTTTATTAACTTCCTGTTGTTGACGAGAGAAAACGTCCCTTGATACTTAGATCGATTTTATGAGTTTGAAACGTGCTTATTGTCATGTATCTGCGTCCAGACTGTATCTATTAACTAACCAATATTGTCTAGACAGAATTTTCTCTTTTTTCTTTGGTTTGCAGTTTTAGTGTCACGCGTTGATGTTGTAAATTTTTGTTGCTACGGATCAAACGATTCTACAATAAATAAATATTGTTTTACTTATAGTTCTATATCGCTGGGAAGGTTTCTAAGGGTGCATACGTTATTCGCGACATGATAAGAGAAGCGCAGATTGATGCTGTTTATCTAAACGGAATGCGACAACGCGTCGAGGCATAGGATATGACGGATGGGAAGTAAAGAAAGTACATAGTAATGCGAACGAATTTATTTTTATTCACATCTTATTACATCATTTTTTTCATACGTATTAAAAACTAAAGCTAATAGCTCACAATCGACAAGTTGATGCCCGTTGAAGACGTCATTATCGCGTATAGCGTTCTCAGACGAGATATCGGAGAATCGCGTATACTTGATATCGACCGTATCGATGAGTCTGGCTAATCGTTCGAACGTTACATCGATGCACCCGTCAAACTCGACCATACGATGTAGCGTCGTTTCGGTCATCGTTATGCGTACGGATGAAGAATCGAGACGTACGAGCGTAACGTCGCTCAGCGTGCAAACACTGACAGTTAGCGGTCCAACGCTTATAAAATTGTCTTTGTATTCATTTCGAAGCATTTTGTAGATATTCCATCGCTGCTCGTAGAAGCCTTTCCACGTTTCGAGAGACAGCGACAGTTCGTGTCCGCGATGATCTCCCAGAGCGATTTCCACGTAACTCGGTGAGCCAACGTTGATGCCAATTTCTAAATACTTGTAGCCCGTAGCCGTCAAGTCGTAACGTCTGCTCAGTAAGCGCACCGCGCGACGCTTCATGCTGTGTAATTACGTTGTAAATAATGTTGAAAAATGTTTTTTGTGTATAGAATGTTCAAACTTACGCGTTACATTCCTTCTTCGCGTCGTACGATGCGCTGCTTTCTTTGATGGAGAACAGTTTTTAACCGTTCTTACAAGCGGATATCGCAAGACTGATCGCATCCACGTAAATTGTGATGTATGTACATGGTCTGAAATCGAAGAGGGGATAGCCTCCCCCTATTTCCAAGAATTGCGAACGTGTCGCGACACGTTTTATAACGTATTTCCTTTGTTCGCGAGTTTATCTATGTTTATACGTACATACGTACATACATTATGGTTTATATTTTGATGACGATGATGATGCTTTTTCCCCGGGATATTCCCAATATCTAACTTTTTCCTTCGATGATAATGCTTTTTTCCCAGGATATTCCCAATATCTAACTTTTTCCTTCGATGATGATGCTTTTTCCCCAGGATATTCCCAATATCTAACTTTTTCCTTCGATGATGCTTTT